>NC_090728.1:193800060-193805060 GCF_036898095.1 Palaemon carinicauda | reverse complement strand
CCTCTAATATGTATACGCTCCTGCCTTTAAACCTCTAATATGTATACGCTCCTGCCTTTAAACCTTTAATATGTATACGCTCCCGCCTTTAAACCTTTAATATGTATACGCTCCTGCCTTTAAACCTCCAATATGTATACGCTCCTGCCTTTAAACCTTTAATATGTATACGCTCCTGCCTTTAAATCTTTAATAAGTATACGCTCCACGCTACGTAAATCCTATAAATATATTTTTTTTCTATTAAATTCCATTCCAACACAGTCGTACCTTTTCGCTACAAGCCAGCAACATCCATCAAATCCTCTGTCAAAGCTGATTGATGGTTGGACTGGCCACCGGAAAATGAGTTAAATTATCGCAGCTTTTATCCATATTTAAAACAAAACAAATGTCCTCTTTTTTTTGGATTTTGGTTAAGTGAAAATTTATATGTTATATATTCGAGTCAAAAATTACGAAGAGATTTTTTTTCAGCATGTGAAAGATTATTAAAACATGTGCTGTATAAATTTTATCAAATGCATTTGTTTTTAGATAAAATGGAAGCTAGAAAAGTGAAAAAGTGTGGGGGTTAACGTCTTTTAAAAGAGAGAAGGGTATAGAAAAAAAAACGAGAAAAAGAGTGGGACTCAGTGTCTAAAGAAAAGGAAGACTATAGAAGTCAGAAAAATAGGACCGAAAAAAAGTGGGGTTTAACGATTTTCAAGAGAGAGAAGGCTATAGAAGTCAGAAAAAAGGACCGAGAAAAAAGAAAGGGGTTTAGCGTCTTTTAAGAGAAAGAAGACTATAGAAGTTAGTAAAAAGGACCGGGGAAAAAGAGTTGGGTTTAACGTTGTTCAAGAGAGAGAAGGCTATAGAAGTCAGAGAAAAGGTCCGAGAAAAAGAGTGGGGTTTAGCGTCTTTTTAAGAGAAAAAAAGACTTTACGTTTACATAAATATATCTTAAAAGTTATATCTAAAGGGCTTAGACCTGGCTTCCAATCCTGTATGGTTATAGTCTTTCTATGCCATTCTATACCCTCAAATTTTCTTAGTTCGTCAACCCATCATCTCTTCCTTCCCTTGCTTCCTTTGCAATTACTAGGGACCTATTCTGTTATTCTCAATGTCTATCTATTATCTGTCATTCTCACTACATGTCCTGTCCATTTCCATTTCTTTTTCTTACATGTTAGAATATCCTCTACTTTAGTTTGCTCTCGTGTCCATGTTGCTCTTTTTCTGTCTCTTAGTGTTAATCCCATCATTATTATTTCCATGGCTCTCTGAGTTGTAATCTATATATAATTAGGAAAAATGTTAGAATATGAGAATGATAGCGATGACAAACATAGAAATACAATCTTTATACTATGAATAAATCATAATTTAATACAAATTACAATATTTTTTTCATGAAATTAAAAAGAAATGTATTATACCGAAAAAAAAAAAAAAAAAAAAAAAAAAAAAAATACTGCGTCATATTAGGTGTTTATATAATAATTAACAAAGAGTACACATCTCCCGGAGACTTTACACAGGCTTGTAAAATTAAGAAGCTTACCTAAGAGCTGGATGTTGAAAACATAACACTTGAATCATATTAAATGAGACACAGTTTGTATATCCTTCATAAAATGTGTTTATTAAAGGGTTGTGTAAATCATTATTATAATAATTAGTATTATTATTATTATTACTATTATTATTATTATTATTATTATTATTATTATTACTGGCTACAACCCTAGTTGGAAAAGCAAGATGCTATAAGCCCAAAGGGCTCCAACAGGGAAAAATAGCCCAGTGAGGAAAATAAATAAGGAAATAAATGATGAGAATAAATTAACAATATATCATTCTAAAACAGTAACAGCGTCAAAACAGATATGTCCTATATAAACAATTAACAACGTCAAAAACAGATATGTCCTATGTTAACTATTAACAACGTCAAAAACAGATGTGTCCTATGTAAACTATTAACAACGTCAAAAACAGATGTGTCCTATATACACTATTAACAACGTCAAAAACAGATGTGTCCTATATAAACTATTAACAACGTCAAAAACAGATGTGTCCTATATACACTATTAACAACGTCAAAAACAGATGTGTTCTATATAAACTATTAACAACGTCAAAAACAGATGTGTCCTATATACACTATTAACAACGTCAAAAACAGATGTGTCCTATATAAACTATTAACAACGTCAAAAACAGATGTGTCCTATATACACTATTAACAACGTCAAAAACAGATGTGTCCTATATAAACTATTAACAACGTCAAAAACAGATGTGTCCTATATACACTATTAACAACGTCAAAAACAGATGTGTCATACATAAACTATTAACAACGTCAAAAACAGATATGTCCTATATAAACTATAAACAACGTCAAAAACAGATATGTCATATATAAACAATAAAAAGACTCATGTCAGCCTGGTCAACATAAAGACATTTGCTCCAACTTTGAGCTTTTGAAGTTCTACTGATTCAACTACCCGATTAGGAAGATCATTCCACAACTTGGTCACAGCTGGAATAAAACTTCTAGAATACTGTGTAGAATTGAGCCTGTTACATCCCAGACTATAGTCAATTCGTTTTAGCGAGGCAGATTTGCACGACTCGCAGGGGGGGGGTGCCCTTTTAGCTCGGAAACGTTTCCTGATCGCTGATTGGTTGGACAAGATAATTCTAACCAATCAAGTAGCAGGAAATTCTTTTTTCAGAGCTAAAAGGGCACCGCTGCGAATCGGCACAAATCTGACTCACTAAAAAGAATTGACTATAGATGGGCACTCAGTAGAGCGCAGACCTCCGCCACGGCTGCTTATTTCTCAACTTTGACATTTGACCTTAACATGTATTAATTGGCGTGGATTTTCATACACTCAAATATGAACCAAGTTTGAAGTCTCTGTGACAACGATGTCCAAAATTTATGGTTGATTACGTGAAGTTGACCTTTGCCTTGACCGTGACCTTGACCTTCCAAAATTTAATCAATTCCAGCTTTTGCATGAGAGTTAATCCCTGCAAGTTTATTACTCTACGATTAAAATTGTGGCCAGGAAGATGTTCGTATACAAACAAACACACAAAGAGATGGTAAAACATAACCTCCTTCCAACTTCTTTAAAAAAGTAGTTACAGTCATAAATATACTAAAATAGTTAAAAATAATTACATCCCTAAACATATTAGGAAAATTAAAAAGTAATCATATCACAAAATATACTAAGAAAGTTAAAAGAAAATAATTATATCCCAAAATATATTAGAAAAGTTAAGAAATTAATTATATACAAAAATATACTTTAAATTACAAGGTATCTAAATCACAGTTAAAAAAAACGGGAAAATCTATTAAAAAATTGATTTTCTCCATTTGCCCTTGGGTAGAGCGATTTAGTTTAAGCATTTAGAGTTCTTATGATCTTGTCTAACTTATTCTTGAACTCGTTTTACCTAAGTGTTACTGTTTACTACATCCGCTGGAAGACTATTCCAAGTATTTGAGAGAGAGAGAGAGAGAGAGAGAGAGAGAGAGAGAGAGAGAGAGAGAGAGAGAGAGAGAGAGAGAGAAAGAGAGAGAGATATTTGGGTCACCACACAATAAGATGAGAGAGCTAAAAAATATATTTGGTTCATCAGACAGGAAACTGGTAGAGAGAGAGAGAGAGAGAGAGAGGAGGAGATGAGAGAGAGAGAGAGAGAGAGAGAGAGGAGAGAGAGAGAGAGAGAGAGAGAGAGAATTTGGTTCACCACACAATAAGATGAGAGCTAAGAAATATATTTGGTTCATCAGACAAGAAACAGAGAGAGAGAGAGAGAGAGAGAGAGGGGGAGAGAGAGAGAGAGAGAGAGAGAGAGAGAGAGAGAGAGAGATTTTGTTCACCACACAATAAGATGAGAGCTAAAGAAATATATTTGGGTTCATCAGACAAGAAACTGAGAGAGAGAGAGAGAGAGAGAGAGAGAGAGAGGAGAGAGAGAGAGAGAGAGAGAGATTTGGTTCACCACACCAGAAAATGACAGAGCTAAAGAAAAATATTTGATTCATCAGACAGGAAACTAGAGAGAGAGAGAGAGAGAGAGAGAGAGAGAGAGAGAGAGATTTGGTTCACCACACAAGAAAATGAGGCTAAAGAAACATATTTGGTTCATCAGACAGTAAACTGAGAGAGAGAGAGAGAGAGAGAGAGAGAGAGAGAGGAGAGGAGAGAGAGAGAGAGGAGAGAGAGAGAGAGAGAAATTTGGTTCACCAAACAAGACAATGAGAGCTTAATAAAAATATTTGATTCATTAGACAGGAAACTGAGAGAGAGAGAGAGAGAGAGAGAGAGAGAGAGAGAGAGAGAGAGAGAGATAAACTCCACGGAAATACAACCGACGTTTCAATAAAATTCAATCTCGAGGAAGAAGTACAGCCATATAAAATGCTTGGTACAGTGAATACAGAAACGTCAAGTAACCATACAAACGTTATGTGTTTCATAAGGGGAATAAATTTATCCCTAGAATTATCCCTTATTATAGAAAAGAAGAGAGAGCCCACTTGCTCTTGTCTAAAGTGGTTTCAAGAACATGCTTGTTAATAATGGTGTTAGAGTGTGAGATTCGTCCAACAGGAATTGATCATCATGAGGTATTTCAGCGTTCAAAACCTCGGAACGAGATTAAGTAGACGAGGGTGAATTATAACACATTTACTTATTAATATCAAAAGACATTTTATAGAAGACTTAGAGGTATAAAAAACCCTCTCTCTCTCTCTCTCCTCTCTCTCTCTCTCTCCTCTCTCTCTCTCTCCTCTCTCTCTCTCTCTCTCTCTCTCTGTGACAAACAAAACTTATAATGTACTGTATATACACATATGAGGCCCTTTGCGTCAATAGGCGTAGAGGAGATGATGATGATATATACATATGTATATGTACTGTATATATCTAACTCCTGCCTCTCTCACACACACATGTAATGTATATGGATGG
>NC_090728.1:193784788-193794788 GCF_036898095.1 Palaemon carinicauda | reverse complement strand
GAAAAGCAGGATGGTATAAGCTCAAGGGCTCCAACAGGGAAAAATATTATTATTATTATTATTATTATTATTATTATTATTATTATTATTATTATTATTAGCTAAGTCACAATCCTAGTTGGAAAAGTAGGATGCTATAAACCCATGGGCTCCGACAAGGAAATATAGCCCAGTGAGGAAAGGAAACAAGTAAATATGTACAGTACAAGAGAAGAAATGAACAATTAAAATAACATATTTTACGAACAGTAACAACATTAAAATAGATCTTTCAAAATATAAACTATAAAAAACTTAAAAAAAAAGAGAAATAGAATAGTGTGCCTTAAAGTGTATGGTATTATGGTATATGGCTCTAAAAGATTTTCTCTATAACAAAACCAGGAATAAATTGTTATCTACTGTTATCTGTTATCAGCCGGGAAAAAAAGGTAGTTCCAAAACCCCCGTGGGAAGTTTGTTTATAGCTCTTACTCATCGCGATGTTTCCAAAAACGAGCCACTTCCCCTTTATGAGGAGATTTTTGCATAAAAGTGTCATCTTCTGAAAAATTGATGAGTCTTATCTCGGCCCGGCAGTTTATATAATGAATATGTGCGTATGTTCGTTCCATCGGAGAATCGGTTCAAATGAATGACTCGATTATAGTTTAGGACTAGAAAAGCACTATGAGAGGGCAGAACTCCGCCACGGCAGGTTATTTCTCGAAGCCAGCTTGCTTTTTCCCAGAATCAATTTAGACCGAAGGTTCAAATAAATGACTCGATTATAGCTTAGGACTAGAAAAGCACTATGAGAGGGCAGAACTCCGCCACGGCAGCTTATTTCTCGAAGGCAGCTTATTTCTCGAAGCCAGCTTGCTTTTCCCAGAATCAATTTAGACCGTAGGCGTATTTGAAGTCTGTGTGACAACCATGTTAGAAATTGGGGTTAAGGTTAGGGTTAAGTCGGTCGACCTTTTGCTCGACCTTGACCTTTGACCTAGGACTTTCAAAATTGAATCACTTCCACTTTGCAACATAACAATTAATCCCTGAAAGTTTCACTACTCTATGAGTAAAATTGTGACCAGGAAGTTGACCACAAACAAACAAACACCTTTTGCTCGACCTTGATCTTGACCTTTGACCTAAGACTTTCAAAATGGAATCCCTCCCACGTCTCAACATAAAATTAATCCCTGAAAGTTTCACTACTCTATGAGTAAAATTCTGGCCAGGAAGTTGTTCACAAAACAAACAGACACCTATTGCTCGACCTTGATCTTTGAACCTTTGACCCAGGGCTTTAAAAATGGAATCCCTTCCACGTCTCAACATAAAATTAATCCCTGAAAGTTTCACTACTCTATGAGTAAAACAGTGGCCAGGAAGTTGTTCACAAAACAAACAGACAAACAGGGGTAAAAACATAACCTCCTCCCAACTCTGTTGGCGGAGGTAAAAAATAACTGGAACAGAAAGAACACTAAGACATTCCATTATTTCTCCTCTTTATAGAAATTGGTTCCAAAGATTACAGAATCTTCTTCCACTCCCATTTCCTCTACAGATGGAGAACCTCTTTGGTACACTTGATGGACCTACTGACCAGGCAATCGAAGGACCCTAGGAGGGACCGTAGGACCGCAGGGAAGTGGACCACTGGACCGGTCACAGAGTGACCAAGAGCAGTAACTGGAGAGCCACTTGAAGAAGAGTTCGATAGCGAGCGAGATGTGCTCACAGTTCTCCAGGGGGTGTATTCTGGTTGCAAGAGAAGGGGTCATCATATGCTAGTTGTGGCCTTTCTTTTGTTTTTCATTACTCTTACGACGGATAAATATTCGATTAATATAAATATTGTTCTCAATGCTAGCAAAATTGCTCTTCAGAATTCCTTGTAATGAAAATAGCTTCATTTTACTTCTGTTTTAGCGGAGTTATTTCCTGGTTTCCTTTCTTCACTGGGCTATTTTTTTCCCTGTTGGAGCCCTTAGGCTTATAGGATCCTGCATTTCCAACTATGGATGTAGCTTAGCTAGTAGTAGGAGTAGTAGTAGTAATAGTGAATAATAGTAGTAGTAGTAGTAGTAGTAGTAGTAGTAATTTGCTGTTAGAGCCCTTGGGCTGATAGCATCCTGCTTTTCCAACTAGGGTTGTAGCTTAGCAAGTAATAATAATAATAATAATAATAATAATAATAATAATAATAATAATAATAATAATAATAATAATAATAATAATAATAATAATAATAAATAGAGGGGCACTCAATAGAGCACAGACCTCTATCGCGGCAGCTTATTCTCGACCTTTTTCTAGAGCTTGACTTTGACCTCTGACCTTATCATGTATTAATTGTATTTGATTTTCATACACTTAAATATGGACCAAGTTTTAAGTCTCTGTGACAAGGATACCCAAACTGATTACGTGAATTGGACATTTTTCTTGACCTTTGACCTTGACCTTCCAAAATTTAATTATATCCAGCATTTTACATAATAGCTAATCCCTGCAAGTTTCATTACCCTACGATTAAAATTGCGGCCAGGAAGCTGTTCACAAACAAACACACACACAAACAGGGGGTAAAACATAACCTTCTTCCAACTTCGTTGGCGGAGGTAATAACCCTTCGGTTCTCTATGGTCCCCAATCGAGTGATAATACCATAAAAATCTCATACGCGAAGCGTATTGAAAAGCCACCGAGGCGTTGCGTAAATGTAAAAGGGAAGAGATGGGCTGAGGAAGATAAGGAGTATTGACGGAGAGTGGACGGAAGCCTCCGGGCGGATCTTTCAAAGAGAAAGGGGCAAGCTTGGAATTTAATGTCTTCGGAGAATTTAATGTCTTCGGAGGAATTCAATGTCTCCGGGAATTCTATTTCAGTTAGCAGGGAGAGCAAGACACATTTTGTTAGGGCAATAGGATTTTTTATTCATCTATTTCTTTGTTTGATAAAATAGTGACTGAAGGATTTTTTCATTTATTTATTTCTTAGTTTGATGAAATGGTGTCTGAAGACGTTTTTACATAGATAGTGATTATATTTTGAAATAATTCATTGGTTCGATGATTTAATTGTGAAGAATAATGTATATTGAAATGTCTTCGGAGAATTCAATGTCTCCGGGAATTCAATTTCAGTTAGCAGGGAAAGCAAGACACATTTTGTTAGGGCAATGGAATTTTTTATTTATCTATTTCTTAGTTTGATAAAATAGTGACTGATGGATTTTTTTATCTATTTATTCCTTAGTTTGATAAAATAGTGACAGAAGGATTTTTTCATTTATTTATTTCTTAGTTTGATGAAATAGTGATTGAAGACGTTTTTGTATAGTGATTATATTTTGAAATAATTCATTGGTTCGATGAATTAATTGTAAAGAATAATGTATCTTTAAATAAATGAATCTCAGTATTCAAGAACAACTAAAGAGAGAGAGAGAGAGAGGAGAGAGAGAGGAGAGAGAGAGAGAGAGCCTTATAATTCACATTTTCCTTCAATATTATGTAGTATATGTAAGGATTTCCGTCTCTCTCTCTCTCTCTCTCTCTCTCTCTCTCTCTCTCTCTCGAATACTTATGAAAGAACAATTACTTTAAGCTCTCTCCCATAGAAGTTTTAAACCCTTATAATAACAGGAATGAGAAAGATAGAGAGAGAGAGAGAGAGAGGAGAGAGAGAGAGAGAGAGAGAGAGATTTGGTTCACCACACAAAAAAATGAGAGTTAAAGAAATATATTAGGTTCATCAGACAGGCAACTGAGAGAGAGAAAGAGAAAAAAAAAAGAGAGGAGAGAGAGAGAGAGAGAGAGAGAGAGAGAGAGAGAGAGCTGCTTCTTAGAAAATTCTAATGAATGTTCGTATTAATATTCAGCAAAGGAGACTCGAAAATCTGGAGAGAGAGAGAGAGAGAGGAGAGAGAGAGAGAGAGAGAGAGAGAGAAAGAGAGAGCGTTAAATCATGATATAGATTCTACCGACAGAAAATATGAGAATTCTATTAAAAAAAAACGTGCAAATATTGTTTAAGAAAATGGAAGAAAAACTTATAGAAAATAAGAAAGGATATTGTTAAAGAAAATGTGCAAGAAACTATAAAAATACGAGAGAATAAGTAAATAATAATAATAACAAACAATTAATGGGTCGCTCTTTGAGATTATGAATAATGGTAAACAATCATGGATGTGATAGAAAACGGGAATTATGTTGAAATATAAAAAATGGAATTCTATTTAGTGCTGATATGCTCGTGGTGGAATAATTTACTAGCTTCGGTTGATAACTGGTACTTACATACTATGAAAAGAATACACAAATATAAATAATAATGATTTCTTAGGTAGTAGGTTGGCCAGGGCACTAGCCACACGTCGATATACTACCGCTGGAGAGTTATTGGGTCCTTTGACTGGCCGGACAGAGCTACATTGGATCCCTCTCTCTGGTTACGGCTCTTTTTGTCTTTGCCTACACATACACAGACTAGTTTGGCTTTTTCTTGCCACATTCTCCTCTGTGCTCATACACCTGACAACACTGAGATCCCCAAACAATTCTTCTTCGCTCAAGGGACTAACTATTTCAATATAATTGTTCAGTGGCAACTTTCCTCTTGGTAGGGGTAGAAGAGACTCTTTAGCTATAGTAGGCAGCTCTTATAGGAGGTCACTCCAAAATCAAACCATTGTTCTCTGGTCTTGGGTAGTGCCATAACCTCTGTACCATGGCCTTCCACTGTATTAGATTAGAGTTCTCTTGCTTGGGGGTACATTCGGGCATTCTGTTCTATCTTATTTCTCCTCTTCCTCGTTTTTTTAAGCTTTTATAGTTTCATATGTGAAGGATCTAATTCAATATTGTCAATGTTCTTGAAACATTTTATTGTGATTGTTTATTCTTCTCTTGTAGTTTATTTATTTCGTCGTTTCCTTTCCTCACAGGCCTATTTTTTCCTGTTGGAGCCCTTGGGCTTGTAGCTTCTTGCTTTTCCAACTAGGGTTATAGCCTAGCTAATAATAATAATAATAATAATAATAATAATAATAATAATAATAATAATATGATCAATGTTTAGAAGGAATAATCGTAATATGAAATTCTCCTACGGGGCAAATATACAGATCATCCCTTCATAGCAAAAAAAAAAAAAAAAAAAAAAAAAAATAAAACTACTAATAAATTTAGTATTTAGAAATACTATTAACCGTTTACACACTTCCTTAAACTAATATAGCAAATACACATAACAATCGGTACACAGATCATTGATGGTGTAAACAGCATATTAGAGGTTATGAGAGGAACGGAAATTAATGTACACATCTTCACGAGAACATTTGGAGATGTTTGGACTCTCGAACAAATTGATATGTTTTCCCAGTTAGTCATTACTGGAGTTCTGAAGCCTTTTTTCTTCTTATATTCAATTCTAGGAAATCTATTGTTACGAGAAATACAGAGAAAGTTTAAAGCTGTGGTCGTAGATACACAGTTTAGTTTAGTTTATTATTATTATTATTATTATTATTATCATTGTTATTGTTATTGTTATTATTTTTATTATTATTTTTATTATTATTATTATTATCATTTTTATTATTATTATTATTATTATTATTATTATTATTGTTGTTGTTGTTGTTGTTGTTGTTGTTGTTGTTGTTGTTGTTGTTGTTGTTGTTATTTCCTAAACCCAAGCTTTTCACTTTTTTATATTTTACATTCTTACTATTTCCCTAAATCTAATAAGTTTGCTTTTTTTATATTTTACATTCTTACTTTTTCATAAACCTAATCTTTTCACTTTTTTATATTCTATATTCTTACTATTTCCAAAACCCAATTTTTTCGCTTTTTTTTTTTATTTTACATTCTTACTTTTACATAAACCAAATCTTTTCGCTTTTATATTCTATATTCTTACTTTTTCCTAAACCCAATATCTTAGCTTTTTTATATTTTACATTCTTACTATTTCCTAAACCCAATCTTTTTGCTTTTTTATATTTAAAATTTTTACTTTTTCCTAAACCCAATCTTTTCGCTTTTTTATATTTTACATTCTTACTATTTCCTTAAATCTAATAAGTTTGCTTTTTTATATTTTACATTTTTACTTTTCATAAACCTATTCTTTTCGCTTTATGATATTTTACATTCTTACTTTTTCCTAAACCCAATCTTTTTGCTTATCTATATTTAACATTCTTAACCCCCAATCTATTCGCTTTTTTATATTTACATTCTTACCTTTTCCTAAACCCACTTTCTTATATCTTACATTCTTACAGTTTCCTTTTATAAACCTTGTCTCTTTTCTATAAATTTCAACAATCCCACCATTACCTCTCCATCTCGTTTCTTGTCATTCTTCCTAAACTACGTTTGCTCAAAGATCTGTCTGCAACGTCAGCCTCTCCATTTGTATTTACACCAACACCTTGATCTCCTTCCCCCAGTAATGTTCACGCCTCAGCCCCCATACATCAACAATGGGCTTATTGTTACGCATTCCGGTGCGCTTTTGTCACGTAGCTTTTTTTCATTATTTTGTGTTTCAACACCGGACGCCCGCATTCATTCTCCTAGGAGAAGGACACTTGAAAATCAAACCATTGTTCTCAAAATCAAACCATTGTTCAACCATTGTTCACTAGTCTTGGGTAGTGACATAGCCTCTGTACCATGGCCTTCCACTGTCTTGGGTTAGAGTTCTCTTGCTTGAGGGTACACTCGGCACGCTGTTCTATCTTATTTCTCTTCCTCCTGTTTTGATAACGTTTTTATAGTTTATTTCAATATTGTTATTGTTCTTATAATATTTAATTTTCCTTGTTTCCTTTCCTCACTGGGCTATTTTCCCTGTTGGAGCCCCTGGGCTTATACCATCCTGCTTTTCCAACTAGGGTAGTAGCTTAGTAATAATAATAATAATAATAACAACAACAATAATAATAATAATAATAATGATATTTAATTTTCAATGTTTCCTTTCCTCACTGGGCTATTTTCTTGGAGGCCCGTGGGCTTATACCATCCTGCTTTTCCAACTAGGGTAGTAGCTTAGCAAGTAATAATAATAATAATGATAATTATAATAATAATAATAATAATAAAAATAATAATAATTATAATAATAATAACAATAATAATAATAATAATAATAATAATAATAATAATAATAATAATAATAATAATAATAATAATAATAATTATAAAAATAATAATAATAATAACAGTAACAATAATAATAACAATAATAATAATAATAATAATAATAATAAAAACAATAACAATAATAACAACAACAATAATACTAACAAAGATAACAACAATAACAATAATACCTCATTCCAGATCTAACTGTGACTATGAAATAAACCCATTCTTTTCTTTCGGAGTAAAAGAGTTCTGTTGGCTTTCCTCGTAACTTACGGGAAACAAACTGTCGACAAAATACACATTACTGAAGGGATTAATCACTATTATTCATTGTTGTCTGCTGGTTTACGTAATCCGGCAATTCTCGCGACGGTTTATTTACCTCGTCTGTCTTAGCGGTCTCTATGAGAGAATGGGATGATAAGTTACGTGATTTTGAATATATTTTCTTGGCTTTTCAAAAAAAAAAAAAAAATGTGGATCTTCACTATTTTCGACGTATCTGTCTGTCATAATTTTACTTACGTTTTCCCTATTTTCATCTCTCTCTCTCTCTCTCTCTCTCTCTCTCTCTCTCGTAAACGGACAAATCCCTACAATTATCTACTACATTGCCAAGAAAGTTTTAAGCCGACAAGAATGAGAATAATGCTTTTAGAAACTCTCACACTCGTCACAAAAGATCTTCCTTGGCGCAAAAGATTGTCCTTAGAGCAAAACATCCTGCTTAGCGCAAAAGATACTCCTTAGCGCAAAAGATCCTCTTTGCAACAAAAAGATCTTCTTTGGAATAAAAAGACCCTCCTTAGCGCAAAAGACCCTCCTTAGCGCAAAATACCCTCCTTAGCGCAAAAGATGCTCCTTAGCGCAAAAGATCTTCCTTAGCGCAAAAGATCGTCCTTAGAGTAAAAGATCATCCTTAGCGCAAATGATACTCCTTAGCGCAAAAGATCCTCTTTAGCGCAAATGATACTCCTTAGCGCAACCGATCCTCTTAAGCGCGAAAGATATTCCTTAGCGCAAAAGATCCTCTTTAGAACAAAAAGACCCTCCTTAGCGCAAAAGATGCTCCTTAGCGCAAAAGATCTTCCTTAGCGCAAAAGATCTTCCTTAGCGCAAAAGATCCTCTTTAGAACAAAAAGACCCTCCTTAACGCAAAAGATATTCCTTAACGCAAAAGATCCTCTTTAGCGCGAAAGATATTCCTTAGCGCAAAAGATCCTCTTTAGAACAAGAAAACCCTCCTTAACGCAAAAGATATTCCTTAACGCAAAATATCCTTTTTAGCGCAAAAGATCCTTTTTGAAACAAAAAGACCCTCCTTAGCGCAAAAGACCCTCCTTAGCGCAAAAGATGCTCCTTAGCGCAAAAGATCTTCCTTAGCGCAAAAGATCGTCCTTAGAGTAATAGATCATCCTTAGCGCAAATGATACTCCTTAGCGCAACCGATCCTCTTTAGCGCGAAAGATATTCCTTAGCGCAAAAGATCCTCTTTAGAGCAAAAAGACCCTCCTTAACGCAATAGATATTCCTTAAGGCAATAGATCCTTTTTAGCGCAAAAGATCCTCTTTGAAACAAAAAGACCCTCCTTAGCGCAAAAGAACCTTCTTAGCGCAAAAGACCCTCCTTAGCGCAAAAGATGCTCCTTAGCGCAACAGATCTTCCTTAGCGCAAAAGATCGTCCTTAGAGTAAAAGGTCATCCTTAGCGCAAATGCTACTCCTTAGCGCAAAAGATCCTCTTTAGCGCGAATGATACTCCTTAGCGCAACCGATCCTCTTTAGCGCGAAAGATATTCCTTAGCGCAAAAGATCCTCTTTAGAGCAAAAAGACCCTCCTTAACGCAAAAGATATTCCTTAACGCAAAAGATCCTTTTTAGCGCAAAAGATCCTTTTTGAAACAAAAAGACCCTCCTTAGCGCAAAAGACCCTCCTTAGCGCATAAGACCCTCCTTAGCGCAAAAGATCCTCCTTAGCGCATAAGACCCTCCTTAGCGCAAAAGATCCTCCTTAGCGCATAAGACCCTCCTTAGCGCAAAAGATCTTCATTACCGCAAACGATCGTCCTTAGAGCAAAAGATCCTTCTCAGTGCAAAAGAGCTTCCTTAGCGCAAAAGCGCTTCCTTAGCGCAAAAGCGCTTCCTTAGCGTAAAAGGTCCTCCTTAGCGCTAAAGAGCCTTCTTAGCCAAAAAGATGCTCTTTAGCTCAAAAGATCCTCCTTAGCAATAAGGACCCTCCTTGGCACTAACGACCCCCCTATAGCGCAGAAGGTCTTCCTTAGAGAGAAGGAACCTTCTTAGAGCAAAAAATCCTCCTTAGCAAAATTATCCTCCTTATCGCAAAAGATCCTCCTTAGCGCAAAAGATCCTCCTCCGCGCTAACACTCCTCTCGCGGAGATGAATGTGAGGTTTCCGAGAAGGCCTTTAATGAGTGCTTGGATTCTATTTTGCGAGGTAGAATCCAATATCAGGGAACTGAGAAATATGCTTCGTGCGCCTGAAGTACCGAGAAGAGTTAAGAATGAATGAGAATGAAGCGAGCCGACTTCTTCTTCTTCTCCTCCTCCTCTTTTTCTTCTTCTTCTTCTTCTTCTTCTTCTTCTTCTTCTTCTTCTTCTTCTTCAAGCAAGCTCCGGGAAGAAAGCGGCCTTGATTGCGGGCAATATGCAGTTTTGGGGAGAAAGTTGGCTCGTATGTAAAATCACTGAACAGAGAGCGACAAGGGGTTTGTGCGGAAAGGCTGACGTCGGAGATATCTTTCTGGCGATGATTTAGAGAAATGATAGGACTTTGGCAAGTGCTGGAAATGGCATAACAAGGAAGATAATAAGGCGAAGATA
>NC_090728.1:193767288-193777288 GCF_036898095.1 Palaemon carinicauda | reverse complement strand
GTATTCGTACAAGCAGTTGAAAGCCTGTATTATTTTTAAGTGTATCTTCAGACATGATTAAGATGTATTCGTACAAGCAGTCAAAAGACTGTTATATTTTCAACAGTGTATTTTCATACATGATTAAGATGTATTCGTACAAAGCAGTTGAAAGCCTGTATTATTTTTTAAGTGTATCTTCAGACATGATTAAGATGTATTCTTACAAGCAGCCAAAAGACTGTTATATTTTCAACAGTGTATTTTCATACATGATTAAGATGTATTCGTACAAAGCAGTTGAAAGCCTGTATTATTTTTTAAGTGTATCTTCAGACATGATTAAGATGTATTCGTACAAGCAGTCAAAAGACTGTTATATTTTCAACAGTGTATTTTCATACATGATTAAGATGTATTCGTACAAAGCAGTTGAAAGCCTGTATTATTTTTTAAGTGTATCTTCAGACATGATTAAGATGTATTCTTACAAGCAGCCAAAAGACTGTTATATTTTCAACAGTGTATTTTCATACATGATTAAGATGTATTCGTACAAAGCAGTTGAAAGCCTGTATTATTTTTTAAGTGTATCTTCAGACATGATTAAGATGTATTCTTACAAGCAGCCAAAAGACTGTTATATTTTCAACAGTGTATCTTCAGACATGATTAAGATGTATTCGTACAAGCAGCCGAAAGCCTGTATTATTTTTAAGTGTATCTTCAGACATGATTAAGATGTATTCGTACAAGCAGTTGAAAGCCTGTATTATTTTTAAGTGTACCTTCAGACATGATTAAGATGTATTCGTACAAGCAGTTGAAAGCCTGTATTATTTTTAAGTGTACCTTCAGACATGATTAAGATGTATTCGTACAAGCAGTTGAAAGCCTGTATTATTTTTAAGTGTATCTTCAGACATGATTAAGATGTATTCGTACAAGCAGTTGAAAGCCTGTATTATTTTTAAGTGTACCTTCAGACATGATTAAGATGTATTCGTACAAGCAGTTGAAAGCCTGTATTATTTTTAAGTGTACCTTCAGACATGATTAAGATGTATTCGTACAAGCAGTTGAAAGCCTGTATTATTTTTAAGTGTATCTTCAGACATGATTAAGATGTATTCGTACAAAGCAGCAAAAATCCTGTATTATTTTTAAGTGTATCTTCAGACATGATTAAGATGTATTCGTACAAAGCAGCCGAAAGCCTGTATTATTTTTAAGTGTATCTTCAGACATGATTAAGATGTATTCGTACAAGCAGTTGAAAGCCTGTATTATTTTTAAGTGTACCTTCAGACATGATTAAGATGTATTCGTACAAGCAGTTGAAAGCCTGTATTATTTTTAAGTGTACCTTCAGACATGATTAAGATGTATTCGTACAAGCAGTTGAAAGCCTGTATTATTTTTAAGTGTACCTTCAGACATGATTAAGATGTATTCGTACAAGCAGTTGAAAGCCTGTATTATTTTTAAGTGTATCTTCAGACATGATTAAGATGTATTCGTACAAAGCAGCCAAAATCCTGTATTATTTTTAAGTGTATCTTCAGACATGATTAAGATGTATTCGTACAAGCAGTTGAAAGCCTGTATTATTTTTAAGTGTATCTTCAGACATGATTAAGATGTATTCGTACAAGCAGCCAAAAGACTGTTATATTTTCAACAGTGTATTTTCATACATGATTAAGATGTATTCGTACAAAGCAGTTGAAAGCCTGTATTATTTTTTAAGTGTATCTTCAGACATGATTAAGATGTATTCTTACAAGCAGCCAAAAGACTGTTATATTTTCAACAGTGTATCTTCAGACATGATTAAGATGTATTCGTACAAGCAGTTGAAAGCCTGTATTATTTTTAAGTGTATCTTCAGACATGATTAAGATGTATTCGTACAAGCAGCCAAAAGACTGTTATATTTTCAACAGTGTATTTTCATACATGATTAAGATGTATTCGTACAAGCAGTTGAAAGCCTGTATTATTTTTTATGTGTATCTTCAGACATGATTAAGATGTATTCGTACAAGCAGTTGAAAGCCTGTATCATTTTTAAGTGTAACTTCAGACATGATTAAGATGTATTCGTACAAAGCAGCCGAAATCCTGTATTATTTTTAAGTGTATCTTCAGACATGATTAAGATGTATTCGTACAAAGCAGCCGAAATCCTGTATTATTTTTTAAGTGTATCTTCAGACATGATTAAGATGTATTCGTACAAGAAGTTGAAAGCCTGTATTATTTTTATGTTTATCTTCAGACATGATTAAGATGTATTCGTACAAGCAGCCAAAAGACTGACATTTTTAACAATGAATTTTCAGACATGATTAAGATGTATTTGTACAAGCAGCCGAAATACTGTTATATTTATAACAGTGTATTTTCAGACATGATTAAGATGTATTCGTACAAGCAGTTGAAAGCCTGTATTATTTTTAAGTGTATCTTCAGACATGATTAAGATGTATTCGTACAAGCAGTTGAAAGCCTGTATTATTTTTAAGTGTATCTTCAGACATGATCAAGATGTATTCGTACAAACAGCCAAAAGACAGTGACATTTTCAACAGTGTATCTTCAGACATGAATGAGATGTATTCGTACAAGCAGCCGAAATACTGTTATATTTTCAACAGTGTATTTTCAGACATAATTAAGATGTATTCGTACAAAGCAGCCGAAATCCTGTATTATTTTTAAGTGTATTTTCAGACATGATTAAGATGTATTCGTACAAGCAGCCAAAAGATTTTTGATCTAGAATCAGAAAATAAACATGAATCAATTAAAAAAAGAAATACATATATAAAAAATACCACAATAATCATCATCATCAGATGCATTATAAAAATAATTGTTATCACAATCAAACCAAATGAAATAATTAAATGGAAAGTTCATGATATTTTTAACAGTGTATTTTCAAAAATGATTAACATGTATTCGTACAAGCAGCCGAAATTCTGTGCCTAACTTCAGTATACTACCAGACCATTGATGTTACATGTCCGAGCAACAAATGGGGAATACTGCAGGATCTGTAATGGCCCAGTTGTTCCGCCAACTTAACCTAAGCATTCATCTCTATCAGTGGCTGGGGATCTGTCAGTGAGGAACTAGATCGTATCTAAAGGCATTTAACTAAAAGGGGTCGCATGATATTAGGTAAATCTATACTGGATTTTTTTTTTTTTTTGAAGCGAGTAATTTGCACTGACGAAAATTCGACCGTGTTGTGGTAGTAATAATAACTCTTTACATGTAATTCTTAAAATGGGATAAAGCACATTCAATATATAGAAGACTGATATATATATATATATATATATATATATATATATATATATATATATATATATATATATATATAGATATATATATGTATATATATAAATATTTATGAACGTATAAAATATATAATTTATGCAGAAATATTATATAATATATACATATATATATATATATATATATATATATTATATATATATATATATATATATATATCTATGAAAATATATGAATATATATATACAATATATATATATATATATATATATATATAATATATATATATATATATATATATATATATATTCATATATTTTTATACAGATTTATATATTTATATATATATATATATATATATATAAATGTATATATATGTATATATCATATATTTTATATGTATTCATATATATATATATATATATATATATATATATATATATGATAAATTTTGCATATTTACACGTGTTTATCATATCCAAATAACCCATATATTTTGCTCCCTTAATATCTATATTCTCTCTATACCTCGGGATCAGAGACCGAAGGGGGGAGTCAACTCAAAGATAATAGCTTCTGGTCGGCCGGGGAATCGAACCCTGGTGACTTTGACCTTTGACCTTTGACCTTCAAAAATCTAATCATTTCCAGCTTTTTACATAACAGTTAATCCCTGCAAGTTTCATTACTCTACGATTAAAATTGTGGTCAGGAAGCTGTTCACAAACACACAAACAGGGGAATAAAACATAACCTCCTTCTAACTTCGTTGGCGGAGGTAGTAAACTATCACACTTTGGTTATTAATTGATCATTCTAAGTGAGATGACTGTAACTGTTAATTGTGTGTACTCACCAACTGTTGGAGGGTATGTGCCATTCTTGCTGTTGTACATATCTGAAAGAAAGTATATTCAACGTTAAATAGAGTGACTGCAAAAGAATTAATGATGAGGAAATATTATCTGCAACTTAATTTTGATGGCACGTGTGTGTGTGTGTGTGTGTGTGTGTGTGTGTGTGTGTGTGTGTGTGTGTATATATATATATATATATATATATATTCATATATATATAAATATATATATATATATATATATACATATATAAATATATATATACACACACATATATATACATATTTATATATATATGTATGTATATGTATATACAGCATATATATATATATATATATGTGTGTGTGTGTGTGTGTATGTGTACGTGTGTGTGTGCACGTGCTTGCAGAATCTATAGATAACGTGAAAATACAAATAAAAGCACAAAATATATCCAGACAGACCAACCAATAATTTGTTCTATCAATCTGCCTACTTTATCTATATTCTTAATTTCTCTTGGAAGGTTCTATGTTCTACCATAATTCATAAAAAAGTATATTGACAATTTGTTAGAGCTTCCGATAGTCTAGACTAGAGTCTAGACTGTATATAGTTCTATCTACCACCCTCTAAAATATATCCTTTATAGAGGTGTTTAACCTATACGTCAAAAATTGCATATTTGAAATCAATCGAAAATATATTTAATATTTTGGTATAGTTATCAGAAACCTCTAATAACCAGTAATAAAACTAAGTAACAAATAAATTGGATGGTTTAAGAACTATAAGAGAGATTACTCAAAATTAGAAATGAAACTATAAGAGTAATTAATGTGGAAGAGATCATGGTGAGGGGTAGATGGAGATGGTTTGGGTATGCTCTTCGCACTGCTCGAGAGAGATTAGTTCACCAAACTTTCAACTGGGCTCCACAAGGAACTAATAGAGTTGGAAGACCCAGGCCTACATGGATGAGGACTAAGAACCGTGAAGTAGATGATGAATGGAGAAGTATTGATTTAAAAGCATAAGATAGAAACGACTGGCGAAATCTAACCGAAGCCCTTTGCGTCAATAGGCGTAGGAGGATAGATATATATATATATATATATATATATATATATATATATATATATATATATATATATATATATAATATATATATAATATATATATATAATATATATATATTATATATATAAATATATATATACATACATACATACATATATATACAATATATATATATGTATATATATATATATATATATATATATATATATATATATGCACATAAATATGCCTGCATTCTCATGGCAGTGACTTACTCTCCCCTCTTTATGACATCATATATAATGGAAGCCTTAAGAGAAAAAAAAATGGCTTAAAAGAGACGACAAGGATTTTCAAAAATACACCTTTTTTGAGTTTCTGCCGAGTTCAACAGGACTCGTCTCCATCTCAGAAAAGAGAGAGAGAGAGAGAGAGAGAGAGAGAGAGAGAGAGAGAGAGAGAGAGAGAGAGAGAGAAGGGCCTTATTGATCTACCTGTACCCCGCTGCGCTCGGGTTAAAAACGTTCAACATTTTTTTTTTTTAGTTTTTTTGTAACTCGTCTGTGTTAATTTAATTTCTCTTGTGAGAAGGATCAGCGGATTGACTGCATTTAATGCATGCTCTTGCAATTGCTTTAAAACTCCAAGCATGATTTGCAAGAGTTTTTTTTTTTATTATCTCTATTTTCCTGCGCGAATTTGATGAGCAATTTCACTGTGCTGAATCTTGCGATTAGGATGAACTATTTTTACATTTTTTTATTTACATTTCTTGGTTTCATTTCACAGTTGGTTTGGTTTGACAATAATTCTCACGTTACAAAGACAAGTTTTTTCTTAACTTATATTCTATAGCTTATATTTACAGTTAGAATACACTTCCATGAATATTCTATAAGCTTATATATACATTTAGAATACAATTCTATGAATATTCTATAAGCTTATATATAGGGTTAGAATACAATTCTATGAATAATCTATAAGATTAGTTTCACTTTTATGAATATTCTATAATCTTATTTTTACAGTTAGAATATACTTCCGAATATTCTATAAGCTTAAGAATTATAAATATGTTAGATTTTCTTTTATTTCTATATACTTCTATGAATATTCTATAAGTAAAATTTTATAGTGTTTCACTCATTTATATATCTTAAAATTGCCTTTTTTGTATATATATTTTTTTATATTCAAAGGTTTGTTTGTTGAAGCAACAAGACACTGCTCACTCTGTTGATTTTAATTCTTTTACCAGTCTCTGTATATCAACTTAAATCCCTTTTTGCCGACAGACGGGATTACAGGCCGAGATTGCCAAAGAAAAAAAAAATACTTACGTTGAGAAAAAGAAAATTTATTCGAAAACAAAGTGGAAATATAGAATTATGGAAAATTTATATCATAAATAATTTTCCCTTACGGGAACTGAGGTACCATATTATTATTATTATTATTATTATTATTATTATTATTATTATTATTATAATTATTATCATTATTATTACTATTATTACTTGCTAAGCTACAACCCTAGTTGGAAAAGCAAGATGCTATAAGCCCAGGGGCCCCAACAGGGAAAATACAAAAATACCAACTAATTTGATCTTATTTTGGAAAAGTGTTAAATTCAACCCCTAGACACACCGAATTGCTTTTACTGGACTTAACTCATAAATAATTGCACCAAATCTTCGGCCCCTTGCTGAAACCACTTGATATCTTTCTTATCTACCTCCATTCCTATCTCTCCCAAAGTTACATCTCGGCGTTGAAAGACAATTTAGATCTTACTCATAGGCAATTGCCGTTGCACCTATTCGTCAGCTCTTTGCTGAACCCACTTATTATTATTATTATTATTATTATTATTATTATTATTATTATTATTATTATTATTATTACTTGCTAAGCTACAACCCTAGTTGGAAAAGCAGGATGCTATAAGCCCAGGGGCTCCAACAGGGAAAATAGCTCAGTGAGGAAAGGAAACAAGGAAAAATAAAATATTTTAAGAAGAGCAACGAAATTAAAATAAATATCTCCTATATAAACTATGAAAACTTTAACAAAATAAGAAGAAGAGAAATAAGATAGAATAGTGTGGCCGAGTGTACCCTCAAGCAAGAGATCTCTAACCCAAGACAGTGGAAGACCATGGTACAGAGGCTATGGCGCTATCCAAGAGTAGAGAACAATGGTTTGATTTTGGAGTGTCCTTCTCCTAGAAGAGCTGCTTACCATGGCTAAAGAGTCTCTTCTACCCTTACAAAGAGGAAAGTGGTTCACTGAACAATTACAGTGCAGTAAGAAGAATTGTTTGGTAATCTGTGTTGTCACGTGTATGAAGACAGAAGAGGATGTGGAAGGAATAGGCCAGACTATTCGGTATGTGAGTAGGCAATGGGAAAATGAACCATAACCAGAGAGAAGGATCCAATGTGCTACTGTCTGGCCAGTCAAAAGACCCCATAACTCTCTAGCGGTAGTATCTCAACGGGTGGCTGGTGCCCTAATTCACCTCCATTCCTATCTCTCCCATAGTTACACCTCAGCTTTGAATGGTCTCCCCGGCCGGAACATCGGACTGTATATGGCCATATTCATAAATGTAGTCGCATAAGGGTTGAGGTGGCCTATTGGGAACGTTCCTGCCTGGTGATGGCAGGAATGGGGTTTGAGTCCCGCTCAAGCTCGATAGTTTCTTGTAGTGTCTGCCACCTCACTATCCTTTTGAGCTAAGGGGGCTTAGGGTTGGGTGAACCTGTAGATCTACCTGTTGAGTCATCAACAGCCATTGCCTGGCCCTTCCTGGTCCTACTTTGGGTGGAGTGGGGACTTTGGCTTGATCATATGTATATATGGTCAGCCTCTAGGGCATTGTCCAACTATAGTCAATTTCTTTTAGCGAGTCATATTTGCACCGACTCACACCGGTGCCCTTTTAGCTCGGAAAAGTTTCCTGATCGCTGATTGGTTAGAATTATCTTGTCCAACCAATCAGTGACCAGAAAACTTTTCCAAGCTAAAAGGGCACCGCTGCGAGTCGGAGCAAATATGACTCGCTAAAAGAAATGGACTATGGGGTATTATCTCTGTCTCTTTCCTCTGCCACTTATGAGAGGACTTTAATATCTGTTTAATGTCTTGGGCATTATCACTGTCTCTTTCCTCTGCCACTCATAAGAGGACTTTAATATCTGTTTAATGTCTTGGGCATTATCTCTGTCTCTTTCCTCTGCCACTCATGAGAGGATTTTAAAATCTCTGTTTAATGTCTCGGGCATTATCTCTGTCTCTTTCCTCTGCCACAAGAGAGGACTTTAATATCTCTGTCTAATGTCTTGGGCATTACCACTGTCCCTTTCCTCTGCCACTCAAGAGAGGACTTCAGTATCTCTGTCTAATGTCCTGGGCATTATCTCTGTCTCTTTCCTCTGCCACTCAAGAGAGGACTTCAGTATCTCTGTCTAATGTCCTGGGCATTATCTCTGCCCCCTTTCCTCTGCCACTCAAGAGAGGACTTCAGTATCTCTGTCTAATGTCCTGGGCATTATCTCTGTCTAATGTCCTGGACATTATCTCTGTCCCTTTCCTCTGCCACTCAAGAGAGGACTTCAGTATCTCTGTCTAATGTCCTGGGCATTATCTCTGTCCCTTTCCTCTGCCACTCAAGAGAGGACTTCAGTATCTCTGTCTAATGTCCTGGGCATTATCTCTGTCCCTTTCCTCTGCCACTCAAGAGAGGACTTCAGTATCTCTGTCTAATGTCCTGGGCATTATCTCTGTCCCTTTCCTCTGCCACTCAAGAGAGGACTTCAGTATCTCTGTCTAATGTCCTGGGCATTATCTCTGTCCCTTTCCTCTGCCACTCAAGAGAGGACTTCAGTATCTCTGTCTAATGTCCTGGGCATTATCTCTGTCCCTTTCCTCTGCCACTCAAGAGAGGACTTCAGTATCTCTGTCTAATGTCCTGGGCATTATCTCTGTCCCTTTCCTCTGCCACAAGAGAGGACTTTAATATCTCTGTCTAATGTCTTGGGCATTATCAACTGTCCCTTTCCTCTGCCACTCATGAGAGGACTTTCATCTCTGTCTAATGTCCTGGGCATTATCACTGTTCCTTTCCTCTGCCACTCAAGAGAGGACTTCAGTATCTCTGTTTAATGTCCTCGGCATTATCTCTGTCCCTTTCCTCTGCCACTCAAGAGAGGACTTCAGTATCTCTGTCTAATGCCCTGGGCATTATCTCTGTCCCTTTCCTCTGCCACTCGAGAGAGGACTTCAGTATCTCTGTCTAATGTCCTGGGCATTATCTCTGTCCCTTTCCTCTGCCACTTAAGAGAGGACTTCAGTATCTCTGTCTAATGTCCTGGGCATTATCTCTGTCCCTTTCCTCTGCCACTCATGAGCGGACTTTAAAATCTCTGTTTAATGTCTTGGGAATTATCTCTGTCCCTTTCCTCTGCCACTCACGAGCGTACTTTAAAAATCTTCACGTAACGTTCCATACAAAACGAAGTAAGAAAAAGAGTTACAGATTCATACAGTATATGCCTAAACACATACCGCTATATTTGCCTTCGTCCGAAATTGAGGCTGCCTCCCGCTCTTGCCATTTCAATTTCCTTTGTATCAAACTCTCAGAAATATGTCGTCAACTTTCCATTTTACCTTCATGGCTCGCTGCTGCTTAATACTCTGTCCATTGTCCTCTTTCCTCTTTTATCTTTTTTTTTTCCTTTCGCCTTCTCTTTATTCCTGACTTTCGTTGGAGTTTTCTGTTTTTTTTTTTAAGTTTCATCGGAGTATTT
>NC_090728.1:193744788-193759788 GCF_036898095.1 Palaemon carinicauda | reverse complement strand
TGCAATATAAGCCAGGAATCGAGAGTCATGCTTTGGCATTATAACTGTTGCAACTTAATCTTGGAAGCCAATGAATTCTATTCTCACGGGATATGTGTTGACGTTGCTTGCATGAAATTGAAATCTTTTTCATTCAGAAGACTGGGTTTTATTACGCCAAAGACTGAGCCTTTGTACTCTTTAGACTGAGTGTTCTTTACACCGAAGGCTGAGTTTCTTTTTACTCCTAAAATGAGTCTTTTTTTACTACTGTGACTGAGTGTTTTTTACTCCTAAAACTGGGTTGTATTTACTCCTAAAACCGAGTCTTTTTACTCCTAAAACTGAGTATTTTTAGTCCTTAGACTGAGTCTTTTTTTTACTCCTAAAACTGAGTATTTTAGTCCTTAGACTGAGTCTTTTTTTACTCCTAAAACTGGGTCTTTTTAGTCCTAAGACTGAGTCTTTTTTTCTCCTAAAACAGTCTTTTTACTCCTAAATCTGAGTCTTTTTACTCCTTAGACTGAGTCTTTTTTACTCCTAAAACTGAGTATTTTTTAGTCCTAAGACTGATTCTTTTTTACCTGAAACTGGGTCTTTTTACTCCTAAGATCGAGTCTTTTTTACTCCTGAGACTGAGTCTTTTTTACTCCTAAAACTGGGTCTTTTTACTCCTAGGACAGTGTTTTTTACTCCTACAACCGAGTTTTATTACTCCTAAGACTAAGTCTTTTTACTCCTGAAACTGAGTACTTTTAGTCCCAAGACTAAGTCTTTTTACTCCTAAAACCCAGTCTTATTTTACTCCTAAGATTGACTTTCTTACTCTTAAAACCAATTTTTTACTCCTACAACTGAGTCTTTTTACTCCTAAAACTGGGTCTTTTTCCTCCTAAAATCGAGTCTTTTTACTCCTAAAACTGGGTCTTTTTACTCCTAAGACTGAGTCATTTTACTTCTAAGACTGTATTCTAGAAGTTTTTATTCCAGCTGCTACCAATTTGTGGAATGATCTTCCTAATCGGGTAGTTGAATCAGTAGAACTTCAAAAGTTCAAAGTTGAAGCAAATATTTTTTAAGTTGAACAGGCTGACATAAGTCTTTTTATAGTTTAAATATGACATATCTGTTTTGACGTTGTTACTGTTTTTAGAATGATTTATTGTTAATTTGTTCTCATCATTTATTTATTTCCCTATTTCCTTTCCTCACTGGGCTATTATTCCCTATTGGAGCCCTTGGGCTTGTAGCATCTTGCTTTTCCAAATAGGGTTGTAGCTTGGCTAGTAACAATAATAATAATAATAATAATAATAATAATAATAATAATAAAAATAATAGATATCTTCCAACCTTTTTAGCATAATAATGATGTAATTAATCATAAAAAAAGTATTTTATAAATAAAATATAGTCAGCCATAAATATCACATTTAAAAATAAATAACTCAACGTAATTATAAATTTCAATTAAATAAATTAAAGGTATTTTGCAAACTGTTTAGCACAACGATGGTGTAAATAAATCATATGAAAATGTAATTTATGAATAAAATGTAATCCACAAATATAATTGAAAAAAAATATTTAATATTTAATATTTAATCTAAATAATATAAATAATATATATTTTGCAAACTGTTTAGGACAAAGATGATGTAAATGAATTCTTTAAAAAAATATAATTTATAAATAAATTATGATTATTTATAAATATCATTAATAAAATTAAAAAATTCAACGTGATATTCAATTTAAATAATTTAAATAATAAGTATTTTGTCAATTTTTTAGCACAACAGTGATAAAAAAAACCTAAAATAAAATATTTTATAAATAAATTATGATTATCTATAAATATCAATAATAAAAAAAAAATTAACGTGATATTCAAAATAAATAATATAAATAATAAGTATTTTGTCAGTTCTTTAGCACAACAGTGATAAAAATAAATTCTGTAAAAAAATATAATTTATAAATAAATTATGATTTATAAATATCATTGATAAAAATAAAAACCCAATATAATACTAAATTTCATTAATGTAATATATATTTCGTCGATTCTTTAGCACAACGATGATTTAAATAAATTATAAGATGTAATTTACGAATAAAAAATAATCATACATAATTATTAATAAAACCTAAAATTACATTATAAATAAATGATAATCATAATGAATATCATTAATAAAAACCAAAGCCACTTTGATACAGAAAATAAAATTAAATAAAAATACTATCAATAATTAGAAGCCATTCATCTTACATTACTGGAACATGGCAGCTAAAAAAAAAAAAAAAAAAAAAAAAAAAAAAAAAAAAAAAAAAAGCAAGAGAAAAAATGTATTTATCCAGGATTACGAGGTATGAAAGGAATAATAAAAAATAGCAACCATATTCCAGTCTCGAAATCCAGGCCCTGGAAGACTCCAGAGTGACTCGCAAAGGGACAGTGAATGCCAAGGAAATTGTCCGTCTTCTGGTCACGTCTTTCCGTCCATTAAGGATACGTTTGGAACCTAAAGAAATATTTTTTCCCTCTTTTTTTTTTTTCCCTGTGTGTTCGTAGGCTTGGGAGGGAGAGTGCCTTGGGAGAGTGGCTTGGGAGAGGGAGTTTCAGAGGAGGTATCCCGTTGCTTCGAAAAACCTTCGTCAGAGCATTAAAATCTGAGTGAAGGCATTTCGTATTTAGAAATCTAAGAAGAAGAAGAAGAAGAGGGATTTTTTATATACAGTCTCTTCATATTTTCTAAGATGTTTCTGCCAGATATGATTCGTCCGCTCGGTTGAGAGGCTGGCCCCGAGAGAAGATTCATATGATAGTTACTGTGGTAATTATTCATTCATATAGAAATTATCATATACAGAGCATCAGTGAGTCCGTCGATTTTTACACACTTGCGTCGTAATAATGCTCTCTCTCTCTCTCTCTCTCTCTCTCTCTCTCTCTCTCTCTCTCTCTCTCTCTCTCTCTCTCTCTCTCTCTCTCTCTCTCTCCATATATATATATATATATATATATATATATATATATATATATATATATATATATAATTTATTACCTCTCGATTGATGGAAAGAATAATTCGTAAATTATTAGATATTTTCCTGTTCGCAATGAATACATACTTACATACATACATACATACATACATACATATATATATATATATATATATATATATATATATATATGCATACATATATAAGGTACCAAGTTTTCCAATAAACTAGTTTGCAATTTCATATCATTTGAAACATGTCTTCCCTCCATTATAGAATTCATTTTTTGAAATAATAAACCGTTTAATTTCAAAACGATTCTAACAACATCAACTACAAAAACACAGAATAAATACAAAGAAACAGTGACAATTAAAACAAACACACCTGATAAAGGAAATAAATATCCAAAATACGATTAAATAACTGAAATAAGGAAGATAGTAAACATATGCTCTTAATACTCATGTTTCCAAAATTTTGCTATAACTCTCCCCGAAGAGAGATTATAATAGTAATAAAAATAATAATAAAAATAATAATGATAATAATAATAATAATAATAATAATAATAATTTTAATAATAACAATAATAATAATAGTAATAATAATAATAATAATAATAATAAAAATAATAATAATTATATATTATTATTATCAAAAATAATAATAATAATAATAATAATAATAATATTGATAAAAATAATAATAATAAAAATAATAATAATAATGATAAAAATAATATTAATAATAATAAAACTAAAAAATAATAATAATAATAATAATAATAATAATAATAATAATAATAATAATAATAATATAACTATAACTCTCCCCGAAGAGAGATTAGTTCACCTAACGTTCAACTGGGCTCCACAGGGCACTAAAAGAGTTGGAAGACCCAGGCCTACATGGCTTTATACATTCATAATCAGTGAATTAGTTGTTTGGAAATATGATTAATAAAGAAAGAAAGTAATAAAGAAAAAGAAAAATTGAAACGAAACTAAAAAACCTCATAAACATTTTTTTTTATTATTCGAGAAAAGTAGCGTCATTTAAATTGTTATTTCTCAAACGTAAGATAATCCTTAATCCTTAAACAGTCCCCTTTTTTTTCCTGGAGCTTAACAAAGGATCTGATTTCACCCAAAGACAAAAATCCTACTGATCCTAAAAGTCACAGTAGCATCAACTTGATGTTTCTAATAACAGTAAAAGTTTTAGATCCATTTAATCTTTGAGATGGAGGCGCTGGAAAGAGGTAAGTATAGCAGCTTTCTAAAAAAAAAAAAAGTTGAAGTTTAAAACCTCATTTTTCAAATGGAGGTCTAAGTAAGCCTGGCATACTGTATTGACTTATGAAGATTACATATGTGACCAGCTCCCAAGGCCCCTCTCCACCCAAGCTAGGACCAGGGAGGGCTAAGCAATGGCCGCTCCTAACTCCTTAGATATAAATATAGCCTAGGCTTCACCAAACCCCTTCTTCCCATCCCTAGCTCACAAGGATGGTGAGGTTGCAAACTCGAGAAGAAATTATCGAACATGAGTGGGTCTCGAACTCCAGTCCATCAGATCACCAGGCAGGAACGTTTCCATTAGGGTGTCCAATAAATGCAATGCTTGCAACCTATTCAAACTTGGAATGACTCTCAGCAATGGTATTCCAATTACCAATCATATTGTGATTTAATTTAAATCAGGCTTTTGTTTTAGACCCGTACCAACCGTGTGTTACACGATCGTACATAGTAACGACATTTCATTTTGTGTATATATTATACTTGTACCTTCGCTCTCCCCTCGCACTGACAAGGACCTGAAATAACATCTCTGTTTTTCTCACCGTTAACTGTTAACCAGTGTGGTGTCGGTTTGAACATGCAATTTCCTGTTATGTCTTTTATGCCTTTTTTTTACATGGAGTTTATGTATATAAAAGCGAGTGTTCTGTAATAAAGTTACTCAGTTGCTTTCATCCTGCCTTTGAGTCACAACCTTCTCTCGGCCCGTCACACACGTATTTCTTCAAAATCTTCACTCTTGCCTCTGCCATTCATGAGCGACCTTTAAACTTTTTGATTGCAATTCAATTGAATTTGGATGTCATTTATATAATCATAAAAGATCCTCTGTTTTTCATATTCATTTTATAGATGATTTTATGTTTCTGCATCTTAAAATCATTCTAGTTTTTTTAATAAAATTCTCAAGTAAACTATTTTCAATTATTCATATCAGGAATAATTAAATCTGAGAAATTTTTAAATACTGTATTCATATACTTTCCAGCATGATTTTTTAATGTTTCTGTATCTCAAATAATTTTAGCTTTCTCTATCAAATACTCAACTAATCCATTTTAAGTCCTTAATACCAGAAAATAGCTATATACGATTTTTTTATTTCATGTTTTTAAAAGATATATATTGACGCAAAGGCGTGATATTACGGTCACCAACCCGTAAAAGATAATAACAAAGTAGGGTAAAAATTACGGTCGCCTGTATTCTACTGAAATACGGATGAGAACAGTATATTTCTACGGAGAATTTAAGTTTTTAAATGATATAAAAAAAAATATTTCACAATGTTTTTTACTCAACGCTTTGCAACTGTAAAGTGATAAAAATTTACCCTAAAAACGGTAAAAATCCTGGAATATATAATGCCAGGTATTTGCCGTTTTAAAATCGGATATGACGTAAACAAGAGATATTACGATCACCAACCAGTAAAAGATAATAGAAAAGTAGGGAAAAATTACGGTCGCCTGTATTCTACTGATATATGGCTGAGAACAGTATATTATTACGGAAAATTCAAGTTTTTAAATGATATAAAAAAATATTTCACAATGTTTTTTACTCAACGCTTTGTAGATGTAAACTGATAAAAATCTCCCCTAAAAACGGTAAAAATCCTGGAATAAATATCGCCAGGCATTTACCGTTTTAAAAACGGATATATTGACGTAAAGGAGTGATATTACGGTCACCAACCCGTAAAAGATAATAGCAAAGTAGGGTAAAAATTACGTTCGCCTGTATTTTACTGAAATACGGCTGAGAACAGCATATTTTTACGGAGAATTTCCGATAAATATTTTTTTAAACTGTACATGAAAAAGGTGAAGCAAGCTAAATTTGTTCAAGAGTAGAGCAACTACGTCCTACAAAACAGACGATACGTAATCTGAATGATTATGAAGCCGAGATATCAAGAATAGATTATACATGAAAACTCATATAGATTTTGGTGCTATTATAGTATGCTATCTACCGCCGATTTTGCTATCTACCATTCCTTTCTGACTATAGTATGATACCTACCATCAGTCCCTAAGGATACGGTCTACTTGCTAATCCGCCTCTAATAAGGAGGATCACTACCGACTTGATAACCTAACCTAACATAACCTAACCTAACCTACAAACTGCTTATAATTATGCACCCATGTTGTCCTACCAATAAATGATATTAAACTATCATTAAAGTCCAATGAGGATAACATACTGGTGGTAAGTAATCTGTTTGATAATCCTCATCAAACAGGAGGATTAATATTGACGGTAGATAACATACTTTGAGGTAGATACCATACTATAGTAGAAATTCGACGGTAGATAGCATACTATAATAGCACCTAGATTTTAATTTTCACATTAAAGCTAAAGCAAAATTACATACCTCTATAAATCACACTTTTAGGAATTATGATCTCCAATACAGGATCTTGAGAATTAGAAATTAGTGAAAGATTGAAAAAAGCAAATCAGACAATGGCTAGATTAAATAAAATTTGGAAATCAAATCACCTGAAATTACATATAAAAATCAGATTATATATCAGTTTAGTGAGATCGGTGTTACTCTATAAACATGAGTCATGGTATGATAATGAAACAATCTCTAATAGATTTAGTAGAATTGATAAAAAAAGTCCTCAGAAGGATATTGGAAGTTAAATGGCAGGACGGGTTTAGAAATGAAACTATAAGAGAGATTACTCGAGTGCTATATGTGGATGAAATCATGATGAGGGGTAGATGGAGATGGTTTGGGCACGCTCTTCGCTCTCCCCAAGAGAGATTAGTTCACCAAACTTTCAACTGGACTCCACAAAGCACTAGAAGAGTTGGAAGACCCAAGCCTACATGGCTTAGGACTATAAAGAGCGAAGTAGGTGATAAATGGAGAAGTGTTGAATTAAAAGCTCAAGACAGAGAGGCTGAGGTCTTTGAAGTGCGAAGTAGGATATGATGAATGGAGAAGTGTTGAATTAAAAGCTCAAGACAGAGACGACTGGCGAAATCTAACAAAGGTCCTTTGCGTCAATGGGCATAGGAGGAGATAATGATGATGATGATAAGACACACTTAACAAAATGAAGATACTCTTCCAAGAGACGTTTTACCCAAACGTTTCACATCAGAAGTTTAGGTTTGGAGAAGTATTGAATTAAAAGCTCAAGATAGAGACGGATGGCGAAATCTAACCGAGGCCCTTTGCGTCAATGGGCATAGGAGGAGATAATGATGATGATGATGATGATGAAAATGATAAGACACACTTAACACAATGAAGATAATCTTCCAAGAGATGTTTAACCCAAACCTCTCACATCAGAAGCTCTTATGACTTCTACTTACAATAGCACACTTGGCTATTACCAGAGGCACAATTGGCTATAAAGGATGAACTCTAATCAACATATGGTAATAAGACTGAAATGGCTTTCCTCACAAATTAAATACAGTACGAACAATCTGGGCGCTTTAGGATTTTCAAATTAGCATTACATTTCTCTGTTCTACTCCTATCTTGACAATCTCTATTTTCCAATAACCTGTTGTCCAAACGGATGACAATCTCCGTGAAAGGTTTTCATGCTTAGTGTTGTGGTGGCCAATTTAGTAATATCCAGAACTGGTGATCGCCAGACTGGGATTCGAGTCCCCCAAAACTCGTTAGTTCCTTTAGTGACTGCAACCTCACCAGCTATAAAGGTCAATTACCTCCAACTAGGCTATGAAGGTCAAAAGTAGGCTATAAAGGTCAATCACCTCCAACTAGACTATAAAGGTCCATCTCCTCCAACTAGGATGTAAAGATCAATCACCTTCAATTAGGCTGTAAAGGTCAATCACCTCCAACTAGCTTTAAAAGTTAATCTCCTCCAATTAGGCTATAAAGGTCTATCACCTCGCACTAGGCTGAAAAGGTCAATCTCCTCCAATTAGGCTATAAAGGTCAATCACCTCCAATTCGGCTATAAAGGTCTATCACCTCGCACCCGGCTGTAAAGGCCAATCACCTCCAATTAAGCTATAAAGGTCAATCTCCTCCAAATAGATTGTAAAGGTCAATCCCCTCTAACTAGGTTGCATGGGTTAATCCCATCTAACTAGGCTGTAAAGGTCAATCACTTCTAACTACGCTGCATAGGTTAATCCCATCTAACTAGGCTGTAAAGGTCAATCACTTCTAACTACGCTGCATAGGTTAATCCCATCTAACTAGGCTGTAAAGGTCAATCACTTCTAACTACGCTGCATAGGTTAATCCCATCTAACTAGGCTGTAAAGGTCAATCACTTCTAACTACGCTGCATAGGTTAATCCCATCTAACTAGGCTGTAAAGGTCAATCACTTCTAACTACGCTGCATAAGTTAATCCCATCTAACTAGGCTGTAAAGGTCAATCACTTCTAACTACGCTGCATAGGTTAATCCCATCTAACTAGGCTGTAAAGGTCAATCACTTCTAACTACGCTGCATAGGTTAATCCCATCTAACTAGGCTGTAAAGGTCAATCCCCTCTAACTAGGCGACATAGGTCAATCCCCTCTAACTAGGCTATAAAGGTCAATCACCTTCAAAGAGGCTGTAAAGGTCAATCCCCTCTAACTACGTTGCATAGGTCAATCACCTCCAACTAGGCTGTATAAGTCAATCACCTCCAACTACGCTGCATAGGCCACTCCCTTGTAACAATGCTTCATAGGTCAATTCCCTCTAACTGGGTTGCAAAGGTCAATCCCTTCTAACTAGGCTATAAATGTCAATCATCTATAACTAAGCTGGGAATTACATAAAAGTAATTTTAAAAAGGCAACCTTTGTCTGGTATTTCCGAATTATCTTTTTTCATGCGAATTTAATAGACACGAGAAGTCACTCTTCCGCAATTGAAATGCAATGAAGCACTCATAAGTACACTTAACTACTTACGAGTGCTGAACATTACTTATAAAACACGCAAGAGCTGTTGTATTTACAAATGACATACTTGAAAATAAATAATTAAGATTTCTTGTTTTCGAGAATATAATTCGCGTTGTTGTAACATTAAAGTTATTTGGTATGACGATTTTTCATATAGATAAAAGAATTATTTTTTAATTCAAAGGTAAATAACTTCCTTAATTTCCAAATTAATTTATTTTTAAAAGGAATTAAAAAAAAATTCTCATATTCAAAAACATAATTTGCGTTCTTGTAATAATAAAATTTATTTGGTATGACAATTTTTCATATATAAATAAATACATTATTAATTTATTCATAAGTAAATAAATTCTTTAATTTCCAAATTAACTTATCTTTAAAAGGGATTTAAAAATTTTTTTTCAAGATTATTCGCATTCTTGTAACATTAAAGTTATTTGGTATGACGATTTTTTATATATAAATAAATACATTAATTTTCTATTCAATGATGAATAAATTTAATTTCCAAATTAACTTTCATAAAAAAAAAATAAAATAAAAATTTCTTTTCAAGAACATATTTCGCTTTCTTGTAACATTAAAGTTATTTAGTATGACGATTTATCATATATAAATAAATACATTTTTTTATTCAAATATAAATGAATTTTTAATTTCCATATTAACTAATCTTAAACAAATAACGAAAAAGGCTATTTACTGAAAACTAAAATCTCACATTACAAAAAAGGCGGGTTTTATTCACGGACAAAAACAATATTTCTTCATCTTCTTCTTCTTCTTCTTCTTCTTCTTCTTCTTCTTCTTCTTCTTCTTCTTCCCGTTTAGTAATTAAGGAATTCTGGTCTCAATGAGAAGAAAGTTTCGCTCTCGTGTTTGAAGAAGACTTTTCATCTTCCTCAGAAGAGAGATTTCTCTCAAACTTACATCTAATAATGAGAGAAAAAAATCACCTTTTTTTATGAGAGACCAACAGCTGTTTCTCTGCTTGAAGGAGATAATTTTCATTCAATGATGAAAAAAAAAAAATTCTTTTTGATTTTGGAAATTTCAATGCAAATTATATCAAATCTCACAATTCGAATCCATTGGCTTGATCACCCGTCTCTGATATCCGGAATTTTCATTTTTCTTCGGTGTTTCCAAAATCCTTTTAAAGAGTATATTAAATCTCTCTGTTTGTCTATCTGTCTGTTCTATATGTTAACGTTGTTACTGATCTTGATATATTTCATAGTAGTTATTCACTTTCTTCTCTTATAGTTTATTTCCTTATTTCGTTTCCTCACTGGGCTATTTTTCCCTGTTGAAGACCTTGGGTATATAGTATTGTGCTCTTCCAACTAGAGTTGTAGCTTAGCTAATAATAATAATAATAATAATAATGAAAGTGCTTATAGCATCCTGCTTTTCCAACTAGGGTTGTAGCTTAGATGATAATAATAATAATAATAATAATAATAATAATAATAATAATAATAGGTACAGTAGGACACAGGAATTCTTGCCACACCTTGCTCTGATGAAATGCACCCAGCCACACGGCTACTGCGCGACGAGTTCCCGTATGTAGCCATCTCTCCTTACCGCATCTGTTTGGTTACTCAGAGCGAGGTGTGCCAGGAATTACTGTGTCCAGCTGTACCTATTATTATTATTATTATTTTTATTATTATTATTATTATTATTATTATTATTATTATTAGATAAGCTACAACCCTAGTTGGAAAAGCAGAATGCTTATAAGCACTTTCATTATTATTATTATTATTATTATTATTATTATTATTATTACTATTATTATTATAGCTAAGCTTCAACCCTATTTGGAAAAGCAGGATGCTACAAGCACTTTTTATTATTATTATTATTATTATTATTATTATTATTATTATTATTATTATTAGATAAGCTACAACCCTAGTTGAAAAAGCAGGAGGCTATAAGCACTTTCATTATTATTATTATTATTATTATTATTAGTAGTAGTAGTAGTAGTAGTAGTAGTAGTAGAAGTAGTAGTAGCTAAGCTACAACCCTAGTTGGTAAAGCAAGATATCATAAGCCCAAATGCTCCAACAGGAAAAAAATAGCCCAATGAGGAAAGGAAATAAGAAAATAAATAAACTATAAGAGAAGTAATGAATAATGACTATGAAATATCTCAGGATCAGTAGCAACATTAACATGGATCTGTCATATATAAACTCTGAAGAAAGGCTTATGACAGCTTATTTAACATAAAAAATATATTACTGCAAGTTTTAACTTCTTAAGTACCACCGATTGAAAAGTCTTTATCTCACCTTCAGCAATTTGTTTCTGGGGTTTCCTTAACTACAACGAAAAAGTAAGTAAAGTAGCAGTTAATCCAAGAAGACTCGTCTCATAAGCTACTTATATATACTTCTGTTCCACGAAGGAACATTACCTATCATAAAAAAAACATGTAATTGAAATATCTTATCTAAATTTTTTATTACTTTTCATGTAGTTTATTTATTGCCCTATTTCCTTTCATCTCTGGGGTATTTTTCCCCGTTGGAGCCCTTGGGCTTATAGTATCTTGTATTTCCAACTCGGTTTATAGCTTAGCTGGTATTAATTTTTATTTCAGTTAATTTATTTCCTTATTGCCTTCCCACACTGAGCTATTTTTCCCCGTTGGAGCCCTTGGGCTTATAGCATCTTGTAATTCCAACTCGGTTTATAGCTTAGCTAGTAATAATTTTTATTTTAGTTTATTTATTTCCTTATTGCCTTTCCTCACAGAGCTATTTTTCTCTGTTAGAGCCCTTGGGCTTATAGCATCCTGCTTTTCCAACTAGAGTTATAGCTTATCTAGTAGTAGTAGTAGTAGTAGTAGTAATAGTAGTAGTAGTAATAATAATAATTCTGTTTTCTTTTACATATGTACAGTCGACGGCCCTAAAAAACGATTAAATTGCCCTTATAAAAGATTACGAAAAACAATCTATTTCTCCGTACAACTTTAAGTCATTCTTAATCAATCATAAAAATGTATTTTTCTTATTCGTCGGACGCAAAAAAACCACGATGGTTTTATCCCTCACGCTGTTTCAATAAATCAGAAGAAATTGAAAAGATAAATCCTTCTTCTTTTGATAATGTATTCATAGAAGCTCAACCCCGTGTTTTACTGCTCTTTTTACAAGAATGACAGCGCTGTGCGCCTCTCTAATATCTTACGACAGAATGGCAATCCTTCTTGTACGTGTTGTGTATATTTCTCGCGTCATAATTCCCTCTGTATTTCATATACAGTTCTCTACCTGTACTGTCATTATTCAGTGTATACTTTCCTCTTACTAAGGGTGGAAAAGACTCTTTAGCTATGGCAAGCAGCTCCTCTAGGATAAGGACACTCCAAAATCAAACCATTGTTCCCTTTGTAGGTAGTAGTTGGCAAGGGCATACTACCGCTGGAGAGTGGTTGGTTCCTTTGACTAGCCAGACAGTACTACATTAGATCCTCCTCTCTGGTCACGGTCCATTTTTCCTTTTGCCTACACATACATGGAATAGTTCTCTTTGTAGGTAGTAGTTTGGCCAGGGCCACCCGTTGAGATACTACCGCTGGAGAGTAGTTAGTTCCTTTGACTGGCCAGACAGTACTACATTGAATCCTTCTCTCTGGTCACGGCTCATTTTTCTCTTGCCTACACATACACGGAATAGTCTGGCCTATTCTTTACATATTCTACTCTGTCCTCATACACCTGACAATACTGAGTTGCCAAACAGCTTTTCCTCGCTCAAGGGGGTTAACTACTACAATATAATCGTTCAGTGTCTACTTTCCTCTTGATAAGGGTGGAAGAGACTCTTTAGCTACGGTAAGGAGAGCTTCTAGGAGAAGGACACTCCAACATAAAAAAATTGTTCTCTAGTCTTGGGTAGTGCCGTAGCCTCTGCACCATGGTCTTCCACTGTCTTAGGGTAGAGTTCACTCTCGCTTGAAGGTAGACCCTGGCACTCCATTCTGTTTCCTTATTTCCTTTCTTCACAGGGCTTATTTCCTGTTTGAGCCCTTGGGATTATAGCATCCTGCTTTTCCCACTATGGTTGTAACTCAGATAGTAATAACAATAACAAAAGGAAATATGAAATTTGGGATCCATTTGAAATCGAATTTTGTGTAAACTTAAATAACGCATAAAAAAAGATGCCGTTTTGTCAAAAAAAAAAAAAAAAAAAAAAAAAAAAAACCTAGAATTGTAAATGTTATTTTAACATGCGAGTTATTTATTTTCATCACTACAAAATTCAAATATTTTTCATTCCAAATTGTTTTTTTCCTAAACGTCCTATTTAATATTTAAAACTCTCTCTTGGGTAAGAATTGACAAAATGAAAAAATAAAGAAAAAATTTAGAATCTAAAATGGAACTACGAAAGCATCAGAGATAAATAATAACAACAACCATAATAATAATATTAATAACAATAATAATAATAATGATATAATCTCCCCTACATAATAATGAGAAAGTGTTTGGCTATGTATATATATATATATATGTATATATGTATGGATATGTTTGTATATATGTATATATATATACATATATACATACATACATATATATATATATATATATATATATATATATATATATATGTGTGTGTGTGTATATGTATGGATATGTGTGTATATATATATATATATATATATATATACATATATATATATTTATATATATATTCATATACATAAATATATATATATATATATATATACATATATATATATATATATATATATATATATTCATATATATATATATATATATATATATATATATATACACACATGCATACATATACATAAATATATATATATATATATATATATATATATATATATACACATAACAATAAGTATTAACTTAATTATCTGGTAAACTTTAATATCAATGAAATGTTAAAAATTAAATTCAAGTTTAATAAATACAGAGATTGACTGAGCGAACACAGCATAAATAAGTCGATAAAGAAAGAAAGGAATGGACGAGAGACAGAAATAAACGAGAGAGAGAAAGAACAAGAAAGGAGAGAGAAGAAATTGAAAATACTGAAGAACAAAGATTTCTCATTGAATGTAAAATTTAAGAGAACCTGGCACTTAGAAAATTGGGTATAAAAAGTTATTAGGAAATTGTCTATGAAAAGTTATTAGAAAATTGGCTATGAAAAGTTATTAGAAAATTGGTTAAGAAAAGTTTTAAGAAAATTGGCTATGAAAAGTTATTAGAAAATTGTTTATGAAAAGCTATTAGAAAATTGGTTAGGGAAAGTAATTAGAAAATCGGTTATGAAAAGCTATTAGAAACTTGGTTATGAAAAGTTATTTGAAAATTGGTTATGAAAAGTTATTATAAAATTGGTTGTGAAAGTTATTAGAAAATTGGTTACGAAAAGTTAGAAATAAATTTCCCTTTTAATGAATACATAGATTAACTCAGCTTATATGGCACATGAATAGACATGGAAACAAAGGAATAGAAGAAAGAAAGAAAAATAAACAAAAGAAAGAAAGAAATATAAAGGAAAGAGAAGAGAGCAAGTCGGAATAGTGGGACATTGCAAGTCACGTCTCCGCTTCCATTAAGGAATCATTCTCAATGTAAAAGTTCTCAGACTTGGAATGGGAATGGCAATGGGAATGAGTGAGCCAACTCGAAACCCTTCATAAAACATCCAGGCAAAGATGACGACCAACTTTAGCTCTCGATTTCGCCAGATATGATT
>NC_090728.1:193712288-193729788 GCF_036898095.1 Palaemon carinicauda | reverse complement strand
AAAAGCAGGATGCTATAAGTCCATGGGCTCCAACAGGGAAAATAGCCCAGTGAGGAAAGGAAACAGGAAAAATAAAATATTTTATGAATAATAACAACATTAAAATAAATATTTCCTATATAAACTATAAAAACTTTAACAAAACAAGACGAAGAGAAATAGGATAGAATAGTGTGCCCGAATGTACCATCAAGAAAGAGAACTCTAATCCAAGACAGTGAAAGGCTACGGTACGGAGGCTATGGCACTACCCAAGACTTGAGAACAATGGTTAGATTTTGGAGTGACCTCCTAGAAGAGCTGCTTGTAATCAGTTGTGTGAGTAAACCTAGGCGTACTAAGATTACCCCGATACAGAATATATTATGAAATAAGAGGGAATAGAAAATAACGATAATTAAAATGTAAACGAATGTAAATATCTGTACAAGATAAACATAAATAAGAGTAAACAAATGACGAGAATAAGAAAAGTTAAAAGATATATATGTTTAAACACAAAGTTCACAAGACCGAATGAGCCCTTGGATTAGCTAAATTAAACTAAGGAGCAAGTCCTTCGTCATTGATTTTTAGTCCCTGGGGACGTTGCCATAGTGAATCCTAAATATTATACCTCAGTAACTCATGGTAAGGACCGAAGGATTCCTAATATCCTATCCAAAGCAAAATATTTGTTTAGAAGTGTTAATATTTTACTCTTAAAATATTTCCTTTATTATTTCTCATATAATGATTTTTTTGTAGTATTTTAGATACTAAAAGTGTGACTATTTTATCCCAATTTTAGTATTTTACTCTTAAAATATTTCCTTTTATCACTTCTCATATAATGATTCTTTGGAGTATTTTAGATACTAAAAGTGTGACTATTTCATCCCAATTTTAATATTTTACTCTTAAAATATTACCTTTATCATTTCTCATATAATGATTCTTTGGAGTATTTTAGATACTAAACGTCACTATTTTATCTCAATTTTAATATTTTACTCCTAAAATATTCCCTTTATCATTTCTCAAGTAATGATTTTGTAGTATTTTAGATACTATGTGTGACTATCTTATCCTAATTTTAATATTTTACTCTTAAAATATTCCCTTTATCATTTCTCATATAATGTTTTTTTTGTAATATTTTAGATACTAAAAGTGTGACTATTTTATCCCATTTTAGAAATATTTTTTCTTTTATTTTGGTGAAGTAAATCTATACTGTTAAAAAAATTGTCGTAAAAAACGGTAAAAATCCTGGAATAAATGTTGCCAGGCATTTACCGTTTTATAAACGGATATATTGACGTAAAGGAGTGATATTATGGGCACCAACCAGTAAGAGATAATAACTAAAATAGGGTACAAATTACGGTCGCCTGTATTTTACTGAAATATGGCTAAGAACCGTATATTTTTTTTTTGAGAATTTCCTATTAAAATTACTTTTTTTTTAACAGTGTAGAATTTATCTATAAAACTTTATATATATATATATATATATATATATATATATATATATATATATATATATATATATAAATATATATATATATATATATATATATATATATATATATATATATATATATATATATATATATATATATATATATATATATATATATATATATATTAAACTTGAGTCGTTATCTATAGAATTCTGCAAAGTATTCTAATATATCTATGTTAGAATATCACATCTCGCTGATTATAATATCGTTTCTCCTCTATAAAATTGTTCATCAAAATTGAATATTGAATAAATAAAAAGGGGTTTGGCCAATTCGAAACGTCCCTGCATAGCAATATGTTGGATGGATGTTCGAGACCCCCTCAAACTCGAAAGATGTGTCTGCAACCTGCCATAATTGTGACCTACAGATGGAGTGGCAAGGGAACCTATAGATTAACCTGCTGAGTCATCCAGCAGCCATTGCCTGGACCTCCCTGGTCTAAGCTAGATGGAGAGAAAGCTTGGGCTCTGATCATAATGTGTATATAGTCAGTCTCTAGGACACTGTATTGTACCTTACCTCTGCCAATCAGGATTACAGGCCGCTCATGACTGGCAGAGGCAAGGGACAGCGATATTACCCTATCGAGCAGGACAATGCCCTAGAGACTGACCAATATATTCATATGATCAGAGGCCCAAGCCCACTCCAAACTAGGACCAAGGAGGGCCAGGCAATGGCTGCTGATTGCTCAGCAGATAGACCTATAAGCTCCCCCAAACCCACCTCCCATTCTTAGCTAAAAAGGTTGGTGAGCTTGCAGCGACCAAAGAAACTAACAAGTTTGAGCAGGACTCGAACCCCAGTCTGGCGTTTAGCAGTCAGGGACGTTACCACATCGGCCATCACAACCCTAGACCTTTAAACCTTTATAGATTTATGATAAGTTAAATCAAAGAATCTCTGTGAGCGGATTCATAGTGTCTATAGGTCGGTATACTGGAACTGCGCGGGTTAGCAGCGCACCCGGTTATTATATCACTGCCGCTCGGAAATTTTTCCGAGCGGGCAGCGTGTGAAGGGCCTATTATTATTATTATTATTATTACAAATTCAGCAACAGCCCTAATTGGAAAAGCAATATTATTATTATTATTATTATTATTATTATTATTATTATTAATATTATTATTACAAATTCAGCAACAGCCCTAATTGGAAAAGCAATAATATTATTATTATTATTATTATTATTATTATTATTATTATTATTATTATTATTATTATAAGTTCAGCGACAACCCTAATTGGAAAAGCAATATTATTATTATTATTATTATTATTATTATTATTATAAGTTCAGCGACAACCCTAATTGGAAAAGCAATATTATTATTATTATTATTATTATTATTATTATTAATATTATTATTACAAGTTCAGCAACAGCCCTAATTGGAAAAGCAATATTATTATTATTATTATTATTATTATTATTATTATTATTATTATTATTATTATTGTTATTATTATTATTATTATAAGTTCAGCGACAACCCTAATTGGAAAAGCAATATTATTATTATTATTATTATTATTATTATTATCATCATTAATAATATTATTATTACAAGTTCAGCGACAACCCTAATTGGAAAAGCAATATTATTATTATTATTATTATTATTATTATTATTATTATTATTATTATTATTACAAGTTCAGCCACAACCCTAATTGGAAAAGCAAGATGCTATAAGGCCAAGGGCTCCAATAAGGAAAAATAGCCTAGTGAGGAAAGTAAACAAGGAAATAAAAATAAAAAAAACTACAAAAGAAATGACAAATCAAACTAAAATATACTAAGAACAGTAACAACATTAAATTAATCTTTCACATATAAACTATAAAAAACTAAAAAAATCAGGAGAAATATATATAAGATAGAGCATGACGTCATCAAACCACTCGTGTGAGGCGAGCCTTATACTTATATTACCTGTGACCAGATCCGGAATAAAAATAGTTTAAAATTTACATTATTATTATTATTATTATTATTATTATTATTATTATTATTATTATTATTATTATTATTATTATTATTATCATCATCATCATCATCATCATCATCATCATCATCATCAGTATTATTATTATTATTATTATTATTATTATTAATACTTGCTAAGCTACAACCCCAATTGGAAAAGCAGGATGCTATAAGCCCATGGGTTCCAAATTGGAACAATAGCCCAGTGAGGTAAGGAAACAAGGAAAAAATAAATTTAAGAAAAGTAACAACATTAAAATAAATATAATCAATATAAACTATAAAAACTTTAACAAAAAAGGAAGAAAAATAAGATAGAATAGTTTCCTTAATTGTATCCTCAAGCAAGAGAACTCTAACCCAAGACAGTGGAAGACCATGGAACAGAGGCTATGTCAAGACTAAGAGGGAATTATCAACTAAAATACCGTCTAAAATTAAGTACTAAAATTAAATAAGCCTAGATTTGGAGAATTATCTAATTCGTCTCTTTGAACAATGTGGAGAAAGAGAGAAGTGATGAACTATACTCAATTTTTTTTTAATGAGGCACATTTGCATCGACTCGCAGCGGTGCCCTTTTAGCTCGGAACAGTTTCCTGATCGCTGATTGGTTAGAATGATCTTGTCCAACCAAACACCGAACAGGAAACCTTTCAGAGCTAAAAGGGGCAACCCTGCGAGTCGGTGTAAATCTGCCTCACTAAAAGAAATGGACTATAGGTGGAAAAACAGGATGCTATAAGCCCAGGGGCCCCAACAGGGAAAATAGCCCAGTGAGAAAAGGAAACAAGGTAAAAGGGGCAACCCTCCGAGTCGGTGTAAATCTGCCTCGCTAAAAAGAATTGACTATAATTACGTACTCTGCGCTAAAGTTCTAGCTTACACTTATGAATTTTTGAACTTCGGATCGAAGATAGTTATCTACAAAAGTTTCAAACCAATTACGTAGTTCAGAACAAAGTTCTGTTATTACACTTCTGTGATTGAAGTTAAATTATCCGAAGAACTACCAAAGAATTTACGTCTCAGATGTGTGCGGTGGAAGTTCAGTTGTTCAGTTCCGTTAGGGAATAATTGCCATTTCGACTTTTTCTATACAATTTAACACAACTTTTTGAAGGAATGTTCGTTCATGGATACACGCACACGCAAACACACACACACACACATATATATAAATATATATATATATATATATATATATATATATATATATATATATATATATATATATATATATGATAAATTTTGCACATTTTTACGTGTTTTTCATATTCAAAAAAGCCATATATATTTTTGATATATTAATGTCTGGATTCTCTTAACAACCTCGGGATCACAGACCCAGGCGAAATCTCACAAAGACAAGAGCTTGGCTCCGGCCGGGAATCGAACCCTGGTCGGCAAGCTTATATAGACAGTGACTAACCCACTTGGCCACGAACAAAGATAAAAGTCAATGACAATTCTACTGTACTTATGCCTGTCGAATTCAGGTATTTTGTACTTAGAATTGAAATCAACCCATCTTCACCATCGTAGCTAATTGGTAGTTTGTTACTTGGCATTCAATTAATGATAAATTTTGCACATTTTTACGTGTTTTTCATATTCAAATAAGCCATATATATTTTTGATATATTAATGTCTGGATTCTCTTAACAACCTCGGGATCACAGACCCAGGCGAAATCTCACAAAGACAAGAGCTTGGCTCCGGCCGGGAATCGAACCCTGGTCGGCAAGCTTATATAGACAGTGACTAACCCACTTGGCCACGAACAAAGATAAAAGTCAATGACAATTCTACTGTACTTATGCCTGTCGAATTCAGGTATTTTGTACTTAGAATTGAAATCAACCCATCTTCACCATCGTAGCTAATTGGTAGTTTGTTACTTGGCATTCAATTAATGATAAATTTTGCACATTTTTACGTGTTTTTCATATTCAAATAAGCCATATATATTTTTGATATATTAATGTCTGGATTCTCTTAACAACCTCGGGATCACAGACCCAGGCGAAATCTCACAAAGACAAGAGCTTGGCTCCGGCCGGGAATCGAACCCTGGTCGGCAAGCTTATATAGACAGTGACTAACCCACTTGGCCACGAACAAAGATAAAAGTCAATGACAATTCTACTGTACTTATGCCTGTCGAATTCAGGTATTTTGTACTTAGAATTGAAATCAACCCATCTTCACCATCGTAGCTAATTGGTAGTTTGTTACTTGGCATTCAATTAATGATAAATTTTGCACATTTTTACGTGTTTTTCATATTCAAATAAGCCATATATATTTTTGATATATTAATGTCTGGATTCTCTTAACAACCTCGGGATCACAGACCCAGGCGAAATCTCACAAAGACAAGAGCTTGGCTCCGGCCGGGAATCGAACCCTGGTCGGCAAGCTTATATAGACAGTGACTAACCCACTTGGCCACGAACAAAGATAAAAGTCAATGACAATTCTACTGTACTTATGCCTGTCGAATTCAGGTATTTTGTACTTAGAATTGAAATCAACCCATCTTCACCATCGTAACTAATTGGTAGTTTGTTACTTGGCATTCAATTAATGATAAATTTTGCACATTTTTACGTGTTTTTCATATTCAAATAAGCCATATATATTTTTGATATATTAATGTCTGGATTCTCTTAACAACCTCGGGATCACAGACCCAGGCGAAATCTCACAAAGACAAGAGCTTGGCTCCGGCCGGGAATCGAACCCTGGTCGGCAAGCTTATATAGACAGTGACTAACCCACTTGGCCACGAACAAAGATAAAAGTCAATGACAATTCTACTGTACTTATGCCTGTCGAATTCAGGTATTTTGTACTTAGAATTGAAATCAACCCATCTTCACCATCGTAGCTAATTGGTAGTTTGTTACTTGGCATTCAATTAATGATAAATTTTGCACATTTTTACGTGTTTTTCATATTCAAATAAGCCATATATATTTTTGATATATTAATGTCTGGATTCTCTTAACAACCTCGGGATCACAGACCCAGGCGAAATCTCACAAAGACAAGAGCTTGGCTCCGGCCGGGAATCGAACCCTGGTCGGCAAGCTTATATAGACAGTGACTAACCCACTTGGCCACGAACAAAGATAAAAGTCAATGACAATTCTACTGTACTTATGCCTGTCGAATTCAGGTATTTTGTACTTAGAATTGAAATCAACCCATCTTCACCATCGTAGCTAATTGGTAGTTTGTTACTTGGCATTCAATTAATGATAAATTTTGCACATTTTTACGTGTTTTTCATATTCAAATAAGCCATATATATTTTTGATATATTAATGTCTGGATTCTCTTAACAACCTCGGGATCACAGACCCAGGTGAAATCTCACAAAGACAAGAGCTTGGCTCCGGCCGGGAATCGAACCCTGGTCGGCAAGCTTATATAGACAGTGACTAACCCACTTGGCCACGAACAAAGATAAAAGTCAATGACAATTCTACTGTACTTATGCCTGTCGAATTCAGGTATTTTGTACTTAGAATTGAAATCAACCCATCTTCACCATCGTAGCTAATTGGTAGTTTGTTACTTGGCATTCAATTAATGATAAATTTTGCACATTTTTACGTGTTTTTCATATTCAAATAAGCCATATATATTTTTGATATATTAATGTCTGGATTCTCTTAACAACCTCGGGATCACAGACCCAGGCGAAATCTCACAAAGACAAGAGCTTGGCTCCGGCCGGGAATCGAACCCTGGTCGGCAAGCTTATATAGACAGTGACTAACCCACTTGGCCACGAACAAAGATAAAAGTCAATGACAATTCTACTGTACTTATGCCTGTCGAATTCAGGTATTTTGTACTTAGAATTGAAATCAACCCATCTTCACCATCGTAGCTAATTGGTAGTTTGTTACTTGGCATTCAATTAATGATAAATTTTGCACATTTTTACGTGTTTTTCATATTCAAATAAGCCATATATATTTTTGATATATTAATGTCTGGATTCTCTTAACAACCTCGGGATCACAGACCCAGGCGAAATCTCACAAAGACAAGAGCTTGGCTCCGGCCGGGAATCGAACCCTGGTCGGCAAGCTTATATAGACAGTGACTAACCCACTTGGCCACGAACAAAGATAAAAGTCAATGACAATTCTACTGTACTTATGCCTGTCGAATTCAGGTATTTTGTACTTAGAATTGAAATCAACCCATCTTCACCATCGTAGCTAATTGGTAGTTTGTTACTTGGCATTCAATTAATGATAAATTTTGCACATTTTTACGTGTTTTTCATATTCAAATAAGCCATATATATTTTTGATATATTAATGTCTGGATTCTCTTAACAACCTCGGGATCACAGACCCAGGCGAAATCTCACAAAGACAAGAGCTTGGCTCCGGCCGGGAATCGAACCCTGGTCGGCAAGCTTATATAGACAGTGACTAACCCACTTGGCCACGAACAAAGATAAAAGTCAATGACAATTCTACTGTACTTATGCCTGTCGAATTCAGGTATTTTGTACTTAGAATTGAAATCAACCCATCTTCACCATCGTAGCTAATTGGTAGTTTGTTACTTGGCATTCAATTAATGATAAATTTTGCATATTTTTACGTGTTTTTCATATTCAAATAAGCCATATATATTTTTGATATATTAATGTCTGGATTCTCTTAACAACCTCGGGATCACAGACCCAGGCGAAATCTCACAAAGACAAGAGCTTGGCTCCGGCCGGGAATCGAACCCTGGTCGGCAAGCTTATATAGACAGTGACTAACCCACTTGGCCACGAACAAAGATAAAAGTCAATGACAATTCTACTGTACTTATGCCTGTCGAATTCAGGTATTTTGTACTTAGAATTGAAATCAACCCATCTTCACCATCGTAGCTAATTGGTAGTTTGTTACTTGGCATTCAATTAATGATAAATTTTGCACATTTTTACGTGTTTTTCATATTCAAATAAGCCATATATATTTTTGATATATTAATGTCTGGATTCTCTTAACAACCTCGGGATCACAGACCCAGGCGAAATCTCACAAAGACAAGAGCTTGGCTCCGGCCGGGAATCGAACCCTGGTCGGCAAGCTTATATAGACAGTGACTAACCCACTTGGCCACGAACAAAGATAAAAGTCAATGACAATTCTACTGTACTTATGCCTGTCGAATTCAGGTATTTTGTACTTAGAATTGAAATCAACCCATCTTCACCATCGTAGCTAATTGGTAGTTTGTTACTTGGCATTCAATTAATGATAAATTTTGCACATTTTTACGTGTTTTTCATATTCAAATAAGCCATATATATTTTTGATATATTAATGTCTGGATTCTCTTAACAACCTCGGGATCACAGACCCAGGCGAAATCTCACAAAGACAAGAGCTTGGCTCCGGCTGGGAATCGAACCCTGGTCGGCAAGCTTATATAGACAGTGACTAACCCACTTGGCCACGAACAAAGATAAAAGTCAATGACAATTCTACTGTACTTATGCCTGTCGAATTCAGGTATTTTGTACTTAGAATTGAAATCAACCCATCTTCACCATCGTAGCTAATTGGTAGTTTGTTACTTGGCATTCAATTAATGATAAATTTTGCACATTTTTACGTGTTTTTCATATTCAAATAAGCCATATATATTTTTGATATATTAATGTCTGGATTCTCTTAACAACCTCGGGATCACAGACCCAGGCGAAATCTCACAAAGACAAGAGCTTGGCTCCGGCCGGGAATCGAACCCTGGTCGGCAAGCTTATATAGACAGTGACTAACCCACTTGGCCACGAACAAAGATAAAAGTCAATGACAATTCTACTGTACTTATGCCTGTCGAATTCAGGTATTTTGTACTTAGAATTGAAATCAACCCATCTTCACCATCGTAGCTAATTGGTAGTTTGTTACTTGGCATTCAATTAATGATAAATTTTGCACATTTTTACGTGTTTTTCATATTCAAATAAGCCATATATATTTTTGATATATTAATGTCTGGATTCTCTTAACAACCTCGGGATCACAGACCCAGGCGAAATCTCACAAAGACAAGAGCTTGGCTCCGGCCGGGAATCGAACCCTGGTCGGCAAGCTTATATAGACAGTGACTAACCCACTTGGCCACGAACAAAGATAAAAGTCAATGACAATTCTACTGTACTTATGCCTGTCGAATTCAGGTATTTTGTACTTAGAATTGAAATCAACCCATCTTCACCATCGTAGCTAATTGGTAGTTTGTTACTTGGCATTCAATTAATGATAAATTTTGCACATTTTTACGTGTTTTTCATATTCAAATAAGCCATATATATTTTTGATATATTAATGTCTGGATTCTCTTAACAACCTCGGGATCACAGACCCAGGCGAAATCTCACAAAGACAAGAGCTTGGCTCCGGCCGGGAATCGAACCCTGGTCGGCAAGCTTATATAGACAGTGACTAACCCACTTGGCCACGAACAAAGATAAAAGTCAATGACAATTCTACTGTACTTATGCCTGTCGAATTCAGGTATTTTGTACTTAGAATTGAAATCAACCCATCTTCACCATCGTAGCTAATTGGTAGTTTGTTACTTGGCATTCAATTAATGATAAATTTTGCACATTTTTACGTTTTTTTCATATTCAAATAAGCCATATATATTTTTGATATATTAATGTCTGGATTCTCTTAACAACCTCGGGATCACAGACCCAGGCGAAATCTCACAAAGACAAGAGCTTGGCTCCGGCCGGGAATCGAACCCTGGTCGGCAAGCTTATATAGACAGTGACTAACCCACTTGGCCACGAACAAAGATAAAAGTCAATGACAATTCTACTGTACTTATGCCTGTCGAATTCAGGTATTTTGTACTTAGAATTGAAATCAACCCATCTTCACCATCGTAGCTAATTGGTAGTTTGTTACTTGGCATTCAATTAATGATAAATTTTGCACATTTTTACGTGTTTTTCATATTCAAATAAGCCATATATATTTTTGATATATTAATGTCTGGATTCTCTTAACAACCTCGGGATCACAGACCCAGGCGAAATCTCACAAAGACAAGAGCTTGGCTCCGGCCGGGAATCGAACCCTGGTCGGCAAGCTTATATAGACAGTGACTAACCCACTTGGCCACGAACAAAGATAAAAGTCAATGACAATTCTACTGTACTTATGCCTGTCGAATTCAGGTATTTTGTACTTAGAATTGAAATCAACCCATCTTCACCATCGTAGCTAATTGGTAGTTTGTTACTTGGCATTCAATTAATGATAAATTTTGCATATTTTTACGTGTTTTTCATATTCAAATAAGCCATATATATTTTTGATATATTAATGTCTGGATTCTCTTAACAACCTCGGGATCACAGACCCAGGCGAAATCTCACAAAGACAAGAGCTTGGCTCCGGCATAAGTACAGTAGAATTGTCATTGACTTTTATCTTTGTTCGTGGCCAAGTGGGTTAGTCACTGTCTATATAAGCTTGCCGACCAGGGTTCGATTCCCGGCCGGAGCCAAGCTCTTGTCTTTGTGAGATTTCGCCTGGGTCTGTGATCCCGAGGTTGTTAAGAGAATCCAGACATTAATATATCAAAAATATATATGGCTTATTTGAATATGAAAAACACGTAAAAATGTGCAAAATTTATCATTAATTGAATGCCAAGTAACAAACTACCAATTAGCTACGATGGTGAAGATGGGTTGATTTCAATTCTAAGTACAAAATACCTGAATTCGACAGGCATAAGTACAGTAGAATTGTCATTGACTTTTATCTTTGTTCGTGGCCAAGTGGGTTAGTCACTGTCTATATAAGCTTGCCGACCAGGGTTCGATTCCCGGCCGGAGCCAAGCTCTTGTCTTTGTGAGATTTCACCTGGGTCTGTGATCCCGAGGTTGTTAAGAGAATCCAGACATTAATATATCAAAAATATATATGGCTTATTTGAATATGAAAAACACGTAAAAATGTGCAAAATTTATCATTAATTGAATGCCAAGTAACAAACTACCAATTAGCTACGATGGTGAAGATGGGTTGATTTCAATTCTAAGTACAAAATACCTGAATTCGACAGGCATAAGTACAGTAGAATTGTCATTGACTTTTATCTTTGTTCGTGGCCAAGTGGGTTAGTCACTGTCTATATAAGCTTGCCGACCAGGGTTCGATTCCCGGCCGGAGCCAAGCTCTTGTCTTTGTGAGATTTCGCCTGGGTCTGTGATCCCGAGGTTGTTAAGAGAATCCAGACATTAATATATCAAAAATATATATGGCTTATTTGAATATATATATATATATATATATATATATATATATATATATAATATGTGTATTAATATATATATATATATATATGTATATATATATATATGTATTAATATATATATATATATATATATATATATATATATATATATATATATATATATATATATATATATATATATATATATACACACAGTATGTATATGCGTGTGCATTAATATATATATATATATATATATATATATATATATATATATATATATATACAGTATGTGTGTATTAATATATATATATATATATATATATATATATATATATATATATTAATACACACATAGTGTATATATATATATATATGTATGTATGTATGTATATATATATAATATAATATATATATATATATATATATATATATATGTATGTATGTATGTATATATATAATATAATATATATATATATATATATATATATATATATATATATATATATATATATATATATATATATATATATATATAAAACCAATCGCCAAAACTAAATGACCTACAAACCCGAGAGCCACATCACGAGGTAATATTAGCCCTCTCTCAAATCTCTCCATCCACTCCGCCAACCCTGATAAACGCAAGAATTTGAATCCCGCTTGTTTAATGAACCCTTGCAATATCTGAGCCTCTGATAAACCAACACACTCCACTGCTCACCAAAACAGCGAACCCCCCCCCTCCCCCTTTCATTTCCAAGAGAGACAACGCGGGCGGGGGGACGCGGGCGTGGGACCTTTTGTCATGCGTATCTTATACTTCCCCCACCCACGCACTGAAAGCCATTCGCTGTTGCTGTTAGCGAAGGACAGAGTTGTCTTATCATGAATGTGGGTTTTGGAATGACTGGGGTCTTTGGAATATTCCGAGGAAATTATGAAAATTATCCGTCCCGGTTCGGTACGTTGTTCTCGAATGGGATGAAGAGGGAAAAAAAACCCACCAAATGGGACGAAGAGGGAAAAAAACCCACCGAATGGGACGAAGAGGAAAAAAACCCACCGAATGGGACGAAGCGGGAAAAAAACCCACCGAATGGGATGTACAGGGAAAAAAAACCCAACGAATGGGACGAAGAGGGAAAAAACCTACCGAATGGGACGAAGAGCGAAAAAAACCCACGGAATGGGACGAAGAGGGAAAAAAACCCACCGAATGGGATGATGAGGGAAAAAAACCCACTGAGTGGGACGAAGAGGGAAAAAACCCACTGAATGGGACGAAGAGGGAAAAAAGCCCACCGAATGGGACGTAGAGGGAAAAAAACCCAACGAATGGGACGAAGAGGGAAAAAAACCCACCGAATGGGACGAAGAGGGAAAAAAACCCATCGAATGGCACGAAGAGGGAAAAAAACCCACCGAAAGAGACGAAGAGGGAAAAAAACCCACCGAATGGGATGAAGAGGGAAAAAAACCCACCGAATGGGACGAAGAGGGAAAAAACCCACCGAATGGGACGAAGAGGGGAAAAAAAAACCCACCGAATGGGACGTAGAAGGAAAAAAACCCAACAAATGGGACGAAGAGGGAAAAAAACCCACCGAATGGGACGAAGAGGGAAAAAAAACCCATCGAATGGCACGAAGAGGGAAAAAAACCCACCGAATGAGACAAAGAGGGAAAAAAACCCACCGAATGGGACTAAGAGGGAAAAAAACCCAGATAACAGGACAAGCCCAAACAATGTGGATGCCTTTAAGGAAATAAGGAAACTATAAGAAAAGTAATTAAGAATTAATATAAAATAAGGAAACTATAAGAAAAGTAATTAACAATTGATATAAAATATTTTGAAAACAGTAACAACATTTAAATAAATATTGCAATTATAGGCTAGGCTAAGCATATTACCATTTTTTTTTTGTCGCGAAATTATACGACAGTAAAGATAACTCAACTAAACTTTCAACTGGGCTCTACAAGGCACTAGAAGAGTTGGAAGATCCAGGCCTACGTGGCTGAGGAATATGAAGCGTGAAGTAGAAGGTGACGAATGGAGAATTTGTGGTTTAAAAGCTCAAGATAGATAAGAAGGTAAAGATTACTTAACTAAACTTTCAACTGGGCTCTACTGTAGAAGAGTTGGAAGATCCAGGCCTACATGGCTGAGGACTATGAAGCGTGAAGTAAGAGATGATGAATGGAGAAATAGTGATTTAAAAGCTCAAGATAGAGACGACTGGCGAAATCTAACTGAGGTCCTTTGCGTCAATAGGCGTAGGAGGAGATGATGATGATGATGATGACGAAAGTTATCTTTTAGTATAACAAACAAAATATTTCCTTGAGTCTAATTATCATTTCATATAACCTTCTCTCATTCGAGGGGCGACGTAAACCTACTGTTTTCTCTGATACTGTTTTAAATATATAATAAAGAAATAATGTATTATTATCCATATCATTTCCTCCTACGCATATTGACGCAAATTTCGCCAGTCGTCTCTATCTTGAGCTTTTAAATCAATTCCTCTCCATCCACCATCTCCTCCTTTTCGTTTCATAGTCCTCATCCATGTAGGCCTGGGTCTTCCAACTCTTCTAGTCCCTTGTGGAACCCAGCAGACGGTTTGGTGAACTAATCTCTCTTGGGGAGTGCGAAGAGCATGACAAAACCATCTCCATCTACCCCTAGTCTACAAGTCCCTTAAGTAAAGGGTAAAGGGGTCTGGTTCCAGTCCCAGTTTTATTAGAATAGATGCTCACCAGAACGTCAGGCAGGCAAACCCAACACGCGACTGTAGTGCCTAACCACAGCAGTGGCCTCCCCAGTCACAGATAAGCATCATAATAATATATAATTAATTATGATAGATTGTGGGGTTAATTTGCAAACTAATATGATTGCAAGATAAGAGTAAGATATATTCTGAACTAGAGGGCTACTCAGTAGAGCGCAGATCTCTGCCGCGGCAGCTTATTTCTCAACCTTGACCTTTGACCTTAACATGTATTAATTGACGCGGATTTGCATACACTCGCATATGAACCAAGTTTGAAGTCTCTATGACAACAATGTCCAAACTTATGGCTGATTACGTGAATTGGACATTTTGCTTGACCGTGACCTTTATCTTTGACATTGACCTTCCAAAATTTAATAATTTCCAGCTTTTTACATGACAGTTAATTCCTGCAAGTTTCATTTACTCTATGATCAAAATTGTGACAAGGACGTTGTTCACAAACAAACACACAAACAGGGGCGAAAATATAACCTTCCAACTTCGTTGGCGGAGGTAATTACGTAAGGAAGAAAAACTACATTCAATGATAATTAAATATTATGTAAAAGCATATTTTGCTTAATACAAAAACCAATACCTTTCTAAATTTTCACCTGTAATTCATATATTAAAAAGAAAAGTAGAAAATTGGCTCATCAAATCTTTTATATCTCAAGAAAATTATAAAGTCAAAAAATTATATACAAAACTTAAAATAAAATAAAATTTGAAGATGAAACTTCACAGAGAATTTCAATTCGTGATTTCCAGCAAACCGCCCAACCGGATCCGGCCATCCTTAACCGGCGAGTATGCCATATCCGGCTTGAACATTTAGTGAAGCGAAGCTCGATCAGGAATTAACGGAACGTCTTCGCCTCCAACGACCGACATAAACTTTCCTTTATAAAGCAGTACGTAAACTCCGAAGGCTTTGTCGCGAGCTATGTTATCTCGTAACCCCGAAACGTGTTAATCTGTCGGAGTCTCTTGGAGAGAGCGTGAATGATCGCGTCTTAAATGTCACCTTGTGAGGGGAGGTGTTTGTTTGTGTGTGTGTCTGTGTGTGAAGGGGGGGGGGTTAATTTTTTGTAGTTGGTTATAAGAGGGAGGGGGAGGGGGTGCTATTGGTGCCTAACTACGGGGGGGGGGTAGGTGGAGATAAAATAACAGATAAGATTTTCCCAACTGGTCGAAATTTTGAAGACTTAGGACGTGAGTTCTGGTGGTGGATTTAAGAAATAGAACCTTTATATATGTATTAGTGAAGGGGGGGGGGGGGTAATTTTTGTAGTTGGTTATAAGAGGGAGGGGGAGGGGGTGCTATTGGTGCCTAACTACGGGGGGGGGGGGGTAGGTGGAGATAAAATAACAGATATGATTTTCCCAACTGGTCGAAATTTTGAAGACTTAGAGCGCGAATTCTGGTGGTGGATTTAAGAAATAGAACCTTTATATATGTATTAGTGAAGGGGGGGGGGGGTAATTTTTGTAGTTGGTTATAAGAGGGAGGGGGAGGGGGTACCATTGGTGCCTGACAAAGGGGGGGGAGGCGTAGGATAAAATAGAAGATATGATTTCCCCAACTGGTCGAAATTTTGAAGACTTAGACGTGAGTTCTGGTGGTGGATTTAAGAAATAGAACCTTTATATATGTATTAGTGAAGGGGGGGGGGGGGTAATTTTTGTAGTTGGTTATAAGAGGGAGGGGGAAGGGGTGCTATTGGTGCCTAACTACGGGGGGGGGGGGGGGTAGGTGGAGATAAAATAGAAGATATGATTTTCCCAACTGGTCGAAATTTTGAAGACTTAGAGCGCGAATTCTGGTGGTGGATTTAAGAAATAGAACCTTTATATATGTATTAGTGAAGGGGGGGGGGTAATTTTTGTAGCTGGTTATAAGATGGAGGGGGGAGGGGGGTACCATTGGTGCCTGACAAAGGGGGGGGGGGTAGGTGGAGATAAAATAGAAGATATGATTTTCCCCAACTGGTCGAAATTTTGAAGACTTAGGACCTGAGTTCTGGTGGTGGATTTAAGAAATAGAACCTTCATGTATGTACTAGTGTACGCGACCCGTCAAAAATGGTGCTAAATATTTAGATAGATATGCACACACACGCACGCACAGATTCAACTCTTCCCAACCCATGCATCTTTTCTTCCTACAACCCCTCTCTCCAGGGTATGACTACTCTTTCTTCCCCATACCCGAGGATGGGAAGAGCTCGATTAGTAAATATTTGTTTATTAGCATATGTATATCTGACTTACAATGCTAAATATTTCTTTTAAACGAAAATTAATGAGAATTGAATATAAATTAGCATTACGACCTCGGGAGAGTTATGGCCACTGAAGGATTATGACCTCTGGAGTATTATGACATCTAGAGGATCATGACCTCAGAAGTATTATGACCTCTAATTGATTATGACCTTTACAGGATTATGACCTCTAGAGTATTATGACATCCAGAGGATTATTACCTCTAGTTGATTATGACCTCTAGAGGATTATGACCTCTAGTTGATTATGACCTCTAGTTGATTATGACCTCTAGAGTAGTATGACCTCTAGAGTAGTATGACCTGTAGAGGTTTATGACCTCTAGAGTAGTATGACCTCTAGTTGATTATGACCTCTAGAGGATTATGACCTCTAGAATATTATAACCTCTAGAGGTTTATGAACTCTAGAGTATTATGACCTCTAGGGTATTATGACCTCTAGAGTATTATGACCTCTAAAGTATTATGACCTCTAGAGAATTATCACCTCTAGATAATTATAAATTCTAGAGAATTAGGGCCTCTGGAGAATTATGACCTCTTGATAATTATAACTTCTAGAGAATTATGGCCTCTGGAGAATTATGACCTCTAAATAATTATAACTTCTGGAGAATT
>NC_090728.1:193704788-193707288 GCF_036898095.1 Palaemon carinicauda | reverse complement strand
TATATATATATATATATATATATATATATATATATATATATAATACATATATAATATTATATATATATATATATATATATATATATATATATATATATATATATATATATATATATATATATAAAATGTGTGTGTGGGGGGGGGGCTGTGTGTCTGTCTGTCTGTTTTGAGTTGAAATATCCAGCACAGATATCAACTAACCCAAAGATTAGAAAACCCTATTGCAAAATTAAAAATTAATCTATCTACACATTATATCCCTCCCACGAGATATCGAATCAGAGATTTGCAAACTTGCGAAATATAATTCCATGTATAATTATTCCTCTGCTTATGGAATAAAATATAATAAAATATATTATGGAAATGTTGAACAAGCGATTACACCCAGAGAGACAATTTGGCATATTCGCGAGCGTCCAGAATTCGCGCTTCCATAATTCATTTGCTAAAAGGGACAATTCTTCCACCCTTTGAACTAACGCGAAAATAATTACCAGCCAAAACGTGTCGTCGCTCCAATGGGATATCATCAGGCGAAATTATTCTAATATGATTCATTGCTGTTAAAATATAATTGTAATATAATTCACTGATGATGAAAGATTTCAATGTAATTTTTATGAATTACGTTTAGCTCGCGATGGACGAGGTCGGTTTCATCAATAGAATCCAGGACTAATTACTTTTTATAATGATTTTAATTTCTTTTATTTATTTATTAAATATTTTTAAATGTTTTTATTTTATAATTATTCTTTTAAAGTTATCAGACAATAGTTTCTTAACCATTCAAATAATATCTGTGATTAAAGACATCCTGTTTTTCCAACTAGGGTTGTAGATTAGCTAATAATAATAATAATAATAATAATAATAATAATAATAATAATAATAATAATAGTAATAACAATAATAAAAATAATAACAATAATAAAAATAATAACAATAATAATAATAATAATAATAATAATAATAATATTAAGCCTCAGAACAAATGAATAACAAGAAAATAATAATAACCATAGTTATAATAATGTTAATATAAAAGTGATTCCATAATGAAAAATTTATGAATGAAGATATGTAACGCTCTAGCAAAAAAAAAAAAAAAAAAAAAAAAAAAAAAAAAAAAAAAAAAAAAAAAAAAAAAAATTACAGCTGACCGCTTCCATTGTGACGTCATCGCCCGAGTCCATTTGTGTTATTGTTTGCAAATTGAATCAAGCGACTTTTATGCCGTGCACATGACAGCCGGAAATGCACCGTGCAATTGACGGCTTTCGTTTGCAACAATCGAGTTATTCTTCGCTTCCTCATTGGACGAAGTACGGCCATGAGGACGAAGCTGAATTATACCTGTGTTGTTTAGCCTTTATGTGCTTCTAATGTCTGTAGATACAACAACAAATGTAGCCAATTCTAGTTCAATGCAGGACAAAGGCCTCAGGAACGTCCTTTGTCCTGTCTGGGGTTGGGCCACATTCATCACCAAGCTGGTCACGGCGGATTGATAACGCTGAGATACTTTTGTCTGATTGATCACAGCAAACCAACCTAGTATGGGTGGCCCCGAGTGGTACAGCTTTAATTATCATTGCAATATACAACCTGTTTTACCACGTTTAAGTATCCACACCCAGGAACGGTATAATCTGTGTGTGTGTGTGCGTTTTCGCTCACTGCAAACCAACCTAGTGTGGTTGGCCCTGAGTGCTACAGCTTTGGCGATACACAAACCCTTTCACCACGTTTAAGTATCCACACCCAGAACATATATATATATATATATATATATATATATATATATATATATATATATATATATATATATACACACACACACACACATATATATATATATATATATATATATATATATATATATATATATATATACACACATATATATATATACACACACACACATATATATATATATATATATATAGTATATATATATATATATATATATATATACATATATATATATACATATACATATATATATATATATATATATATATATATATATATATACGTGTGTGAGTGTGTGCGCGCGCGCTTACATACATATACAGGACAAGCTTCTCCTTACAAGATATTAATTTAAGATGGAAATAAGAAAAACTATCTCACAGAAGTATCAATTTGAACCTAACTTCAAAAGGTGGAAACTTCTTCATTTGTTTCCATGTCGGATAAAGGCTTAGTGGTGATAAACGCAACGAGACCTTAGGAGGTTATTTTGAATATTAAAATGGACATAAACAGATGCAATTGTATAATTTGATATTATAAAAATTAAATTGTATATTTTTTTTTTACTTGATAACTTCATGCTATTTTTATTGTTTTATTTTTTTCTTAATGTACGTATAAGAATTGTTGAACATTTTTTAATTAAAGTTAGTCCATTTTGCTTACTCTTTGATAATAATAATAATAATAATAATAATAATAATAATAATTATTATTATAATAATTTATAATAATAATA
>NC_090728.1:193694788-193699788 GCF_036898095.1 Palaemon carinicauda | reverse complement strand
TATCATTATTACTTGCTAAGCTACAACCCTAGTTGGAAAAACAGGATACAATAAGCCCAGGGGCTTCAACAGGGAAAATAGCCCAGTGAGGAAAGGAAACAAGGTAATAAGAAATTACCAAATAAATAAGACAGTATAAAACACAAAAATAATTTTCAAGGAATTTTTTGATACATCCAGATAGTTGTTGCGAGATGGCTGTTAGGTACAGTTGGCTTCACTAATTCCGGTACACTTCAGTGGAAAGTAAAGAGACGTAAGTGCACCGAAATTAATGAAGCTAACTGTAATAACAGAAAGGCGATGTGAATGTGACTTTATTAAATTAGAGTAAGATTTTATATACAACAGTTGAGGGCAACAATAGGACACAAATGAAAAAATGTGATACATGCAATGGCAGGCTTAAACCGGTCTTCAAAAAAAAAAAAAAAAAAAAAAAGAGCATTACAGAGTATGAACGTGTATGCGTATGAAACATGTACGGTACATGATGTAATCATTTAAGAAATACAACGATTACAAGTAAATGACTGATTACTTCAGTAGGATGAAAAATTTCTTTAATGTTGGTAACGTTTGGCTAAAGCTAAGGACCATTAATATAGAAGGGTTAGAGATAAGTATTTTTTGCTGATAAGGTTTAATCTTATTTATCTTAACATTTCTCTATATGTATACTGTATGTATTAATACAGCTCTTCGTATATATATATATATATATATATATATATATATATATATATATATATATATATATATGTATGTATGTATGTGTGTGTATGTATATATTCTGTTACTCTGAATGGGTCCCTAGCGATTACAAAAGAAGCAGAGTAAAAAAGTTAAAGTTAAAGTTGCGGGTTTTAGGTCTCCACAGTCGTTCTGCAATGGACTGGTAGCGCGGTGATGATGATGATGGTGATATATATATATATATATATATATATATATATATATATATATATATATATATATATATATATGTGTGTGTGTGTATATATATACATATATATATGTGTGTGTATGTATGCATGTAAATACATATATATATGTGTGATACATACATGTAAGCTACATATTGAACGACAGGCAGTATACGCGAACATAGAATTTGCACTCGTGTGAACTGCGAGAATAAATATCATGATTTTCACCCTTGCAAAATTCTATCATCATTCAATTCAGCATTTTTCCTTCGTCTAGATTTTATTCATTAATAGATTCTCACTCGTGAATCGTTTCGAAATTATAAGTATCATTTTTTTCCAGACTTCCGCCATTTCTCAAACGTCAGTCTTGTCAAGGACACGGTTCGCCAAAAGGGATTTTTTGTTCCTGGTTAATAATATTCTTCATGAGCTAATTAAAAGAGAAAATGAGTTTCCAAATTTTATTAATAATGAAAGCAAAACGCGGCTGTCTTTTAAGTATTTTATATTAAGTATTTTATATTAAGTATTTCATATTTTATATTTAGGGTATTATTATTAACCAAGTATTTTATTTTTAATATACCCTTTTACCCCAACCCTAAGGTTAAATTTCGAGCACATTTTGCTATATAATTTTTTCAAATTGCTCTAAAAAGCTTAATTTTTGTCCTAGAGAGGTCAGGTTGGTCTCATTCTTTTGGAAAATGCCTGAAGTTTCTCAAAAAATTATCAAAAATATGTAAAAATATGTAATTAACAGTGTTTTGCAAGAACGTACCGGTACGTCCTTTGGGGGTGAAAGGGCTAAAAGTTTTAATCTACCCTTCCCCTTTCTAAATGGGAAAACCCTTTACGTTGTGAAAGGGTTTGCGTATCGCCGTGATCAGCAAAACTGTAATACTCAGGGCCACCCATACTATAGTCAATTCTTTTTAGTGAGGCAGATTTGCACCTTCCCCTTTCTGAGTGGGGATACCTTAACGTGGTGAAAGGGTTTGCGTATCGCCGTGATCAGCAAAGCTGTAATAGTCAGGGCCACCCATACTATAGTCCATTCTTTTTAGTGAGGCAGATTTGCACCTTCCCCTTTCTGAGTGGGGATACCTTAACGTGGTGAAAGGGTTTGCGTATCGCCGTGATCAGCAAAGCTGTAATAGTCAGGGCCACCCATACTATAGTCAATTCTTTTTAGTGAGGCAGATTTGCACCTCCCCCTTTTCTGAGTGCCGATACCTTAACGTGGTGAAAGGGTTTGCGTATCGCCGTGATCAGCAAAGCTGTAATACTCAGGGCCACCCATACTATAGTCAATTCTTTTTAGTGAGGCAGATTTGCACTGCTTCGCAGGGGTGTCCTTCTAGCTCGGAAATGTTACCTGCTCGCTGATTGGCTGTAAAAGATAATTCTAACCGATAAGATAACAAGAAACCTTTCCGATCTAAAAGGGCACCGCTGCGAGTCAGTGCAAATGCGCCTCATTAAAAAAAATTGAGTATAGGTTTGCTGTGAGCGGTCTGACTAAAGTATCCCACCATCACCAATCTGTAGTGGCCAGCGTGGTGATAAAATGGCCAAACCACAGACATGAATAAAGACATGTCTGAGGCCTTTGTCCTGCAGTGGACTACACACGGTTGCATTTGAAAGATCTATTTCAAGGTTACTAAAATATGTTATTTAGATTGTTCATTACTTCTCTTGTAGTTTATTTACTTCCTTGTTTCCTTTCCTCACTGGGCTATTTTCCCCTGTTGGAGCCCTTGGGGTTATAGCATACTACTTTTCCAACTAACTAGGGTTGTACCTTAGCTAGTAATAATAACAATAACGACTAGAGGAGCTTTTAGTAGAGCGCAGACCTACGCCACGGCAGGTTATTTCACGACCTTTTGCTTGACCTTGACCTTGACCTTCCAAAATTTAATAAGTTTTTTACATAACAGTTATTTCCTGCAAGTTTCATTACTCTACGATTCAAATTGTGGCCAGGAAGGTGTTCACAAACAAACAAACACACAAAAAGGGGCAAAAACATAACCTCATTCCAACTTCGTTGGCGGGGGTAATAATTTCTTGTTGTTATCCTTCATTAGAATCAGTCTTTTCTTTTCAACTTAATAAAAAAGAAAATACTGAATTTAAAAACGGAATCTCCTTAAAAGGGAAATGAATCTGTCCTCCCTTCAAGGCTCCCTTTGATGTGTGTGTGTCTCTTCCAAGTGATAAATGCTAATCATATCTGGCGAAATCGAGAGCTAAAGTTGGTCGTCATCTTTGCCTGGATGTTTTATGAAGGGTTTTGAGTTGGCTCACTCATTCCCATTGCCATTCCCATTCCCAGTCTGAGAACTTTTACATTGAGAATGATTCCTTAATGGAAGCGGAGACGTGACTTGCAATGTCCCACTATCCCGACTTGCTCTCTTCTCTTTCCTTTATATTTCTTTCTTTCTCTTGTTTATTTCTTTCTTTCTTCTTCTATTCCTTTGTTTCTATGTCGATCTATTCATGTTGCATATAAGCTGAGTTAATCTATGTATTCATTGAAAGTGAAATTTATTTTTAACTTTTCGTAACCAAATTTTTAATAACTTTTCATAACCAATTTTCTAGTAACTTTTCATAACCAATTTTCTAGTAACTTTTCATAACCAATTTTAGAATTTCTTTCATACCCGTGTATATATATATATTTATATATATACATATATATGTGTATATATATGTATGTATATATACAGTATACAATATATATACATACATACATATATATACTGTAAAAATACATATATATATATATATATATATATATATATATAAATATATATATATATATATATATATATATATATATATATATATATATACATACATACATATTTATACACACACTCACACACACACACATATATATATATATATATATATATGTAAATAAACATACATATATACACATATGTATACTACATACATGTTTCGGTCACGTTCAGCTCTCCACGTCCAATGAGTAAGGGAAAGAGGGAGTAGTCTCATCCTGGTGAGAGGGGTGTGTGCACGTGCACATCTACCTAAATATTTAACCACCAATTTGACAGGTCGCGTACATTAGTATATGCAACTATATATAGACAATGGAACTTCAAAAGTTGAAACTTGCAGCAAATGTTTTTATATTGAAAAGGCTGACATAAGTCTTTTTATTATTATTATTATTATTATTATTATTATTATTATTATTATTATTATTATTAAGCTACAACCCTAGTTGGAAAAGCAGGATGCTATAACCCCAGGGGCTCCAACAGGGAAAATAGCTCAGTGAGGAAAGGGAACAAGGAATAATAACAATATTAAAATAAATATCACTTTATAAACTATAAAAACTTTAAGAAAACAAGAGGAAGAGAAATAAGATATGAGATAGAACAGTGTGCCCTACCCTCAAGCAAGAGAACTCTAACCCAAGAAAATGGAAAACCATGGTACAGAGGCTGTATATGAAATACCTGTTTTGATGATGTTACTGTTTCTAAAATATTCTATTCTAATTGGTCATTATTTCTCATATTTATTTATTTATTTATTTACTCATTTCCTTTCCTCACAGGGCTATTTTTTCCTGTTGGAGCCCTTGAGCTTAGAACAACCTGGTTTTCCAACTAGGGTTGTAGCTTAGCTATTAATAATAATAATAATAATAATAATAACAATAATAATAATAACCGGCCTATTTTTCCCTGTTGGAGCCCTTGAACTTATAGCATCTTGCTTTTCCAACTATGGTTGTAGCTTAACTAGTAATAATAATAATAATAATAATAATAATAATAATAACAGGCCTATTTTTTCCTGTTGGAGCCCTTGAACTTATAGCGTCTTGCTTTTCCAACTATGGTTATAGCTTAGCTAATAATAATAATAATAATAATAATAATAATAATAACAGGCTTATTTTTCCCAGTTGGAGCCCTTGAGCTTAAAAATACCTGGTTTTCCAACTATGGTTGTAGCTTAGCCAATAATAATAATAATAATAATAATAATAATAATAATAATAATAATAAT
>NC_090728.1:193684788-193689788 GCF_036898095.1 Palaemon carinicauda | reverse complement strand
TCATCCCCGCCACAGGCATGGCGTGGCTTTGAAAACAATGGAAACCTATGGGAGACCACATCCCCGCCACACGATGCTGTGGCTTTGTGGCGCCACAGAGTCGCTAGTGTGCTCCTGGCCTAAGGGAAGGCATGCTACATTATCTGAGACTGAGGAAATATTACCTAAAGAGAATGTAGGGAGTACTTAAGAGTGTTATATATTGGTTATTGATTAGAAAAATAATATTTAATCATAAGACAATAACATTCTTCCCCAACGCTATCCTTACATTAAGGGGTCGGTTGCCTGATGCGCCCTCTCCAATGCCTTCTATCAAAGGCATCCTATTCTACCAAACCTCTTCTTTGCAGATCATAATCACCTTATCTCGCATCAAATTCTCAGCCTGTCTCTTGATCTTCTCCCCATAACAGACTCTTCCCAAGCCCTCCTCAATCCCTCCCCACCATTCATACTCACTACATGTCCATACCATCTCAGTCGTGACGCTATTATCCCCCCTTTAATCTTTACCACACCTGCCATTAGTCTTATTTCATCCTTTTCCAAATGGAAGGATAAGACTAAAGTAAAAGCTTTCAATCTGCGCAGTCACATAAATTTTCAAAATGGCTGTAGCTATTTGAGTTATAATTCATTTTCAGCATAAGCTTTGATGTAATATAAAAAGAAACTTGAGAGAAAAAATAACTCAAAAAAAATTACGGTGAAGTGAAACTAATATATAGATAGCAGAGGAAACAAAGAAACATGTATTATTATTATTAGTATTATTATTATTATTATTATTATTACAAGCTAAGCTATAACCCTAGTTGGTGAAGCAGAATGCTATAAGCCCAAGGGGCTCAACAGGGAAAAATAGCCCAGTAAGGAAAGGAAATAAGGACATACATTTACTACAAGAGAAGCAATAAATATATATGTATAAATACACATATATACACCCATATATATATGTATATATACATATATATATATATATATATATATATATATATATATATATATATATACGTATATGTATATATATATTTATATATATATATATATATAAATATATATATATATATATATATATATATATAAATATAAATATATATATATATATATTTATATATATATATATATATATATATATATATATATATATATATATATATATATATATATATATATATATATATATATCCTTGTGACCTTAAATATTCTGACAACTTCACACATTCGCAGACACGCACGCACATTCAAACACACATTACACAAGTAAAAGTCTCACGTTGAAGAAATTAAATATGATTAATGACCTAACTCTTCAAACCCCTTTGTCTCCATTCCTCTTACTCTCTCAGCTGACAAATTCCTGGAAAAGTAATTTTTGTTCTCGTGTCACCTGCAAACCAATGTCAGTTTTATACGAGATTGAATACTGCAACTATAAGCTCATCCCATTCAATTTTATCAATGTCGTCTTCTTCTTCTTCTTCTTCTTCTTCTTCTTCTTCTTTGTCTACATATTTCCCACTTCTATGTGGGGTCTATGTTTCTGGTCAGCTTTCTCTATCTACCTCTGTCCCACACTTCTTCTTCTTCTTCTTCTTTGTCTACATCTTTTCCCACTTTTATGTGGGGTCGATGTTTCTGGTCAGCTTTCTCCATCTTCTCTGCCCCACACTTCTTCTTCTTCTTCTTTGTCTGCATCTTTTCCCACTTCTATGTGGGGTCGATGTTTCTGGTCAGCTTTCTCCATATACCTCTGTCCCCACACGTCATCACCTGTTGTCTATTTTTATTTAGTCAATTTTATGAATCGTGTCTATTTCTACTCAGTAAATTGGGCGATTTGTCTATTTTTTTTTTTTGTCAATTTTACGATTTATGTCCTTTTCTATCAATTTTACGATTTATGTCGTTTTCTATCAATTTTACGATTTATGTCTATATATATATATTTTATGATTCATGTATATCTTTATTTACTCTCCTTTTTTGTCTCTACTCCTGTGAATTATCCATTTTCCTTCCTAATCCTACTCTTCATCCTAATTCTAAAATATTTTCCACCTCTCTCTCTCTCTCTCTCTCTCTCTCTCTCTCTCTCTCTCTCTCTCTCTCTCTCTCTCTCTCTCTCTCTCTCCTTCCTTTTTTGTCTCTACTTCTGTGAATTATCAATTCTCCTTGCCTCATTTTACTCATCCTAATTCTAAAATATTTTCCACCCCTCCCCCCCCTCTCTCTCTCTCTCTCTCTCTCTCTCTCTCTCTCTCTCTCTCTCTCTCTCTCTCTCTCTCTCTCTCTCTCTCTCTCTCTCTCCTTCCTTTTTTGTCTCTACTTCTGTGAATTATCAATTCTCCTTGCCTCATTTTACTCATCCTAATTCTAAAATATTTTCCACTCTCTCTCTCTCTCTCTCTCTCTCTCTCTCTCTCTCTCTCTCTCTCTCTCTCTCTCTCTCTCTCCAGTTCTGTGAATTATCAATTCTCCTTGCCTCATCCTACTCTTCATCTTAATTCTAAATTTCTCTCTCTCTCTCTCTCTCTCTCTCTCTCTCTCTCTCTCTCTCTCTCTCTCTCTCTCTCTCTCTCTCTCTCTCATAATGATACAGAAGCGATCATACATCCACAAATACTCATTAATTATTCGCCCGCCTGAATCCACATAATCCATTCACGAATTTTCATCAAAACTTCGGCGTTATGTAATTTCTTTTTAAGTCGTTCAAGTGGGTGGTTCTTAAAAAAAAGGGATTTTTTTCCCTTCGCGTGATTTGCATTTTTTATTTTGTTCTATCTTTTACGCATTTCATTCGACAGACGATTTCGTGTTGTAGTTTTTTTTTTTTTTGGGGGGGGGAGGGATGTTCGGTTATGAATATAAGACAAACTATATATATATATATATATATATATATATATATATATATATATATATATATATATGTCTATTGATTATTTATTATAGGTGATATTATTACTATTATTGTTATTATTATTATTATTATTATTATTATTATTATTATTATCATCAGTATTGAAATTGTTATAATTATTATTTTTATTATTATTATTATCATTATCATCATTATCATTATTATTATTATCATTATTATTATTATCATTATTATTACTCGCTAAGCTACAACCCTCGTTGTAAAAGCAGGAAGCTATAAGCCCGGGGACCCCAACAGGGAAAATAGCTGTGACGATAGGAAACAAATAACATTAAAATAAATATCTCCTATATAAACTATAAGAACGTTAACAAAACAAGAGGAAAAAAGATAAGATGGAATAGTGTGCCTGAGTGTACCCCCAAGCAAGAAAACTCTAAACCAAGAGAGTAGAAGATCATGGTACAGAGGCTATGGCACTACCCAAGACTAGAGAACAATGGTTTGATTTTGGAGTATCCACCTAGAAGAGTTGCTTACCATAGCTAAAGTGTCTCTTCTACCCTTACCAAGAGGAAAGTAGCCACTGATCAATTACAGTGCAGTAGTTAGCCTCCTAATCTTACTTTAAAGTTAACATTTTAACAATTTATATATATACTATAAATATATATATATATATATATATATATATATTTATATACACAGTATATATATATATACATATATAAATATATATATACATATATATATATATATATATATATATATATATATATATATATATATATATGCAGTAAATACATAAATATATACAATATATATATATGTATATATACATATATATATATATATATATATATATATATATATATATATATATATATATATATATATATATATATATATATACAGTATATATATAATATATATATACTGTATATATACCTGTATATATATATATATATATATATATATATATATACATATATATATATATACATATATATATATATATATATATACATATATATATATATATATATATATATATATGTGTGTGTGTATATATATATATATATCCCTTTTCGAGTAGGAATACTTTAACGTGGTAAAATGGTTTGCGCGTCGACATGATCAGCAAAGCTGCACTAATTAGGGACCCCCATACTACTATGAGATTCATGGCCTCTGTAACACGGTTTTTTGGACTTTTCTCCTTATCAATGCATCGGATGTAGCTGAAAGTTGACATATGTATATTTTACAACCACACACAAATTTTGTCAGCATTATCAATAACCTAAACCCGATAGTTTTATTTTTTATAGAGTAAAAATGATCTAGCCGACGCCATGGCCAGTGATAACGAGCCAAGAGTCGAAAACATTCATTACGTAAGCAATGTAAACACCTTTTGACAAAATTTTGCCCCGCCCATCCACCAGACACCCATTCACCTTGTTCCATCGGCTCTGAAACCCATAACAGTCAAGAATGGCTAACAGGATTTGGAATTGCCCCCGTGGTTGCAAAACTGCATTTGTCTTACGACTTGCAACTTTATACAGTCAAGAAAAGCCCGTGGCCATATTTACTATAGCTTGAATAGGTAATTATTCAGTTTCTAGTTTAAATCGAATATTTATGGTCTGATTTGTATTTAGCGTAACATGATTATAATACTTGTAATGTCATTCAGGCTTTTGAACATTTCCATTAACTATTCACTATGCCACCAAGAGAGAGAGAGAAAAAGAGAGAGATTGTATGTAAACAGTCTTTATATAACTATTTTTGTTAAAATAACAATTTTGTGCTAAACTCTCCATCAGACCAACGGATCATCCGATATATATATTTTTTTACTTCTTCTTCTTAGGCCGTACGACCGTGTTAGCTATGTTTTGGGCATAACTGCATTTTGTAAATAAATCATGAATAGTTTTAGGAGTTTTATTTGTACATCTAATGAGAATTTATAGAAGTAAAGTGAACATAATTCAGTTATCCTTTAAAATAATTACTACATGTAGCAAAACAAATAGTAGTAAAGATGATAATGCAATGAAGGAATGATACCATACTTTATCTTTAGTTTCAACAT
>NC_090728.1:193669788-193679788 GCF_036898095.1 Palaemon carinicauda | reverse complement strand
GGGACGTTACCAATGGGCTAACGGAACTTTATGAAGTTGAACAAAATGCTAATAGTGAATACTATAAATGTAATAATGTATATAGGATAAAAAAGGAGATAAAAATGGATAATGATATGAATAATAATAACAACAATAAAAATAATAATAATCTGAGTACTAGAGTGGCACTAAAGTAGAGAGCAGACCTCCGCCGCGACAGCTTAGGCTATATCTCTACCTCTTGCTCTACCTTGACCTTTGACTTTAACATGTATTAATTGGCGTGTATTTTCATACACTCAAATATGAACCAAGTTTGAAGTCTCTGTGACAACGATGTCCAAACTTATGGCTGATTACGTGAACTGGAAATTTTGCTTAACCATGACCTTGACCTTCGACCTTGACCTTTCAAAATCTGATCGTTTCCAGCTTTTCACATAACAGTTAATGCCTGGAAGTGTCATTTGTGGCCTGGAAGGTGTTCACAAAAAAACAAACACACAAACACAAACAGGGGGTAAAACGTAACCTCCTTCCAACGTCGTTGGCGGAGGTAAGCAAGGTATCTTTTCTTTATTCGTTTGACACCGATGAGCTTAAGGCTATCAATCAATCTGTTAATTTAATTGACAAGAGCACAAAACAAACGAAAGCTCTCATTTTAATTCAGTTGAAAGCTCTGGTGTTGATAATTTCAATAATAATAATAATAATAATAATAATAATAATAATAATAATAATAATAATAATAATAGGAATGATGATAATAATAATAAAATAATAAAAATATTATTATTTATAATAATAATAATAATAATGATAATAAAAATATTAATTATAATAAAAATAATGATAATAAAAATAAAAATAAAAATAACAATAATAATAATAATAAAATAATAATGATAACAGTAATTATAATAAAAGTAATAATAATAATAATAATAGTTTTAATAATAATAATGATTATAATGATGAAAATAATAATAATAATAATAATAATAATAATAATAATAATAATTTAATTAACAAGAGTACAAAACGAAAGAAATCTCTCGATTTAATTCAGTTAAAAGCTCTGGTATTGATAATTTCCGTTCTTTATCGAAACAGAAGCTATAAAATATATTATAATATTATATTCTGTCTGCTATTATTACTAGCCAAGCTACAACCCTAGTTGGAAAAGCAAGAGGCTATAAGCCCAAGGGCTTCAACAGGGAAAAATAGCCCAGTAAGGAAAGGAAATAAGGAAATAAATAAATGATGAGAAAAAATTAACAATATATCATTCTAAAAACAGTAACAGCGTCAAAACAGTTATGTCCTATATAAACTATTAACGTCAAAAAACAGATATGTCATATATAAACAATAAAAAGACTCATGTCAGCCTGGTCAATATAAAAACATTTGCTTCAACTTTGAACTTTGGAAGTTCTACTGATTCAACTACCCGATTAGGAAGATCATTCCACAACTTGGTCACAGCTGGAATAAAACTTCTAGAATACTGTGTAGTATTGAGCCTTATGATGGATAAGGGCTGGGTATTAGAATTAACTGCCTGGCTAGTATTACGAATAGGATAGAATTGTCCAGGGAAATCTGAATGTAAAGGATGGTTAGAGTTATGAAAAATCTTATGCAACATGCATAATGAACTAATTGAACGACGGTGCCAAAGATTAATATCTAGATCAGGAATAAGAAATTTAATAGACCGTAAGTTTCTGTCCAACAAATTAAGATGACCATCAGCAGCTGAACACCAAACAGGAGAACAATACTCAAAACAAGGTAGAATGAATGAATTAAAACTAGCTAGGGAATTGTCACTGTCCCTTGACTCTGCCATTCATGAGTGACCTTTAAAATCTTTAAATATTTAAAGATTGAGAGGTAATAGAGGAGACAAGTCAGCGCTCTGGAGACCACCTGACACATTCTTAAAGCAGCTGACACATTCTCAAAGCAGCTGACACATTCCCAAAGCAGCTGAGAAATTCACAAAACAGGTGACACATTCTCAAAGCAGCTGACACATTCTCAACGCAGCTGAGAAATTATCAAAGCAGCTGACACATTCTCAAAGCGGCTGACACATTGTCCAAGTAGCTGAGAAATTCTCAATGCAGCTGACACATTCCCAAAGCAGCAGAGAAATTCTCAAAGGAGCTGAAACATTCTCAAAGCGGCTGACACATTCCCAAAGCAGCTGAAAAATTCTCAAAGCAACCGACACATTCTCAAAGCAGCTGATACACTCCCAAAGCAGCTGAGAAATTCTCAAAGCAGCTGACACATTCTCAAAGCAGCTGACACATTCTCAAAGCAACTGACACATTCCCAAAGCAGCTGAGGAATTCTCAAAGCAGCTGACACATTCTCAAAGCAGCTGAGAAATTCTCAAAGCAGCTGACACATTCTCAAAGCAGCTGAGAAATTCTCAATGCAGATGACACATTCTCAAAGCAGCTGACACATTCCCAAAGCAGGTGAGAAATTCTCAAAGCAGCTGACACATTCTAAAAGCAGCTGAGAAATTCTCAATGCAGATGACACATTCCCAAAGCGGCTGACACATTCCCAAAGCAGCTGAGAAATTCTCAAAGCAGCTGACACATTCTCAAAGCAGCTGACACATTCACAAAACAGCTGACACATTCTCAAAGCAGCTGACACTTTCTCAAAGGAGCTGACACATTCCCAAAGCAGCTGAGAAATTCTCAAAGCAGCTGACACATTCTCAAAGCAGCTGAGAAATTTTCAACGCAGCTGACACATTCCCAAAGCAGCTGTCACATTAAAAAAACAGCTGGCAAATTCTCAAAGCAGCTGACACATTCTCCAAGCAGCTGACACATTCACAAAACAGCTGAGAAATTCTCAATGCAGCTGACACATTCCCAAAGAAGCTGAGAGATTCACAACGCAGCTGACACATTCCCAAAGAAGCTGAGAGATTCTCAACGCAGCTGACACATTCTCAAAGCAGCTGAGAAATTCTCAATGCAGATGACACATTCTCAAAGCAGCTGAAACATTCACAAAATAGCTGACACATTCTCAAAGAAGCTGACACATTCACAAAGTAGCTGACACATTCTCAATGCAGCTGATACATTCTCAACGCAGCTGACACATTCCCAAAGCAGCTGAGAAATTCTCAACGCAGATGACACATTCACAAAACAGCTGACACATTCTTAAAGCAGCTGACACATTCCCAAAGCAGCTGAGAAATCCTCAAAGCGGCTGACACATTCCCAAAGCAGCTGACACATTCTCAAAGCAGCTGACACATTCCCAAAGCAGCTGAGAAATTCTCAATGCAGATGACACATTCTCAAAGCAGCTGAGAAATTCTCAACGCAGCTGACACATTCCCAAAGCAGCTGACACATTAAAAAAACCGCTGGCAAATTCTCAAAGCAGCTGACACATTCACAAAACAGCTGACAAATTCTCAAAGAAGCTGACACATTCCCAAAGCAGCTGAGAAATTCACAAAACAGCTGACACATTCTCAAGGCAGCTGACACTTTCTCAAAGGAGCTGACACATTCCCAAAGCAGCTGAGAAATTCTCAAGACAGCTGACACATTCTCAAAGAAGCTGACACATTCCCAAAACAGCTGACACATTCACAAAACAGCTGACACATTCTCAAAGAAGCCGACACATTCCCAAAGAAGCTGAGAAATTCACAAAACAGCTGACACATTCTCAAAGAAGCTGACATATTCCCAAAGCAGCTGAGAAACTCACAAAACAGCTGACACATTCTCAAAGCAGCTGACACTTTCTCAAAGCAGCTGACACATTCCCAAAGCAGCTGAGAAATTCTCAAAGCAGCTGACACATTCTCAAAGCAGCTGAGAATTTCTCAACGCAGCTGACACATTCTCAAAGAAGCTGACACATTCCCAAAGCAGCTGACACATTCAAAAGACAGCTGGCAAATTCTAAAAGCAGCTGACACATTCTCAAAGCAGCTGACACATTCACAAAACAGCTGACAAATTCTCAAAGCAGCTGACCCATTCTCAAAGCAGCTGAGAAATTCATAATGCAGCTGACACATTCCCAAAGCAGCTGACACATTCCCAAAGCAGCTGACACATTCCCAAAGAAGCTGAAACATTCCCAAAGCAGCTAAAAATTCTCAATGCAGCTGACACATTCCCAAAGTAGCTGAGAAATTCTCAACGCAGCTGACACATTCCCAAAGCAGCTGAGAAATTCTCAATGCAGCTGACACATTCTCAAAGCAGCTGGCACATTCCCAAAGCAGCTGAGAAATTCTCAACGCAGATGACACATTCCATTCTCAAAGCAGCTGACACATTCTTAAAGCAGCTGACACATTCCCAAAGAAGCTGAGAAATTCTCAAAGCAGCTGAGAAATCCTCAAAACGGCTGACACATTCCCAAAGCAGCTGAGAAATTCTCAAAGCAACTGACACATTCTCAAAGCAGCTGACACATTCCCAAAGCAGCTGACACATTCTCAAAGCAGCTGAGAAATTCTCAAAGCAGCTGACTCATTCTCAAAGCAGCTCACACACTCCCAAAGCAGCTGAGAAATTCTCAAAGCAGCTGACACATTCCCAAAACAGCTGAGAAATTCTCAAAGCAGCTGACACATTCTCAAAGCGGCTGACACATTACCAAAGCAGCTGAGAAATTCTCAAAGCAACCGACACATTCTCAAAGCAACTGACACATTCACAAAACAGCTGACACATTCTCAAAGCAGCTGACACATTCCCAAAGCAGCCGACACATTCTCAAAGCAGCTGACACATTCCCAAAGCAGCTGACACATTCTCAAAGCAACTGAGAAATTCTCAAAGCAGCTGACTCATTCTCAAAGCAGCTCACACACTCCCAAAGCAGCTGAGAAATTCTCAAAGCAGCTGACACATTCTCAAAGCAGCTGAGAAATTCTCAAAGCAGCTGACACATTCTCAAAGCAGCTGACACATTCCCAAAGCAGCTGACACATTCTCAAAGCAGCTGAGAAATTCTCAAAGCAGCTGATTTATTCTCAAAGCAGCTCACACACTCCCAAAGCAGCTGAGAAATTCTCAAAGCAGCTGACACATTCGCAAAGCAGCTGAGAAATTCTCAAAGCAGCTGACACATTCTCAAAGCGGCTGACATATTCCCAAAGCAGCTGAAAAATTCTCAAAGCAACCGACACATTCTCAAAGCAACTGACACATTCACAAAACAGCTGACACATTCTCAAATCATCTGACACATTCCCAAAGCAGCCGACACATTCTCAAAGCAGCTGAGAAATTCTCAAAGCAGCTGACACATTCCCAAAGCAGCTGACACATTCTCAAAGCAGCTGAGAAATTCTCAAAGCAGCTGACTCATTCTCAAAGCAGCTCACACACTCCCAAAGCAGCCGAGAAATTCTCAAATCAGCTGACACATTCTCAAAGCAGCTGAGAAATTCTCAAAGCAGCTGACACATTCTCAAAGCAGCTGACACATTCCCAAAGCAGCTGACACATTCTCAAAGCAGCTGAGAAATTCTCAAAGCAGCTGACTCATTCTCAAAGCAGCTCACACATTCCCAAAGCCGCTGAGAAGTTCTCAAAGCAGCTGACACATTCCCAAAGCAGCTGAGTAATTCTCAAAGCAGCTGAGTAATTCTCAAAGCAGCTGACACATTCCCAAAGCAGCTGAGAAATTCTCAAAGCAACCGACACATTCTCAAAGCAACTGACACATTCACAAAACAGCTGACACATTCTCAAATCATCTGACACATTCCCAAAGCAGCCGACACATTCTCAAAGCAGCTGAGAAATTCTCAAAGCAGCTGACACATTCCCAAAGCAGCTGACACATTCTCAAAGCAGCTGAGAAATTCTCAAAGCAGCTGACTCATTCCCAAAGCAGCTCACACACTCCCAAAGCAGCTGACACATTCTCAAAGCAGCTCACACACTCCCAAAGCAGCTGACACATTCTCAAAGCAGCTGAGAAATTCTCAAAGCAGCTGACACTTTCTCAAAGCAGCTCAAACACTCCCAAAGCAGCTGAGAAATTCTCAAAGCAGCTGAGAAATTCTCAAAGCAGCTGAGAAATTCTCAAAGCAGCTGACACATTCTCAATGAAGCTGACACATTCTCAAAGCAGTTGAGAAATTCCCAAAGCAGCTGAGAAATTCTCATTGCAGCTGACACATTCCCAAAGCAGCTGAGAAATTCTCAATGCAGCTGACAAATTCTTAAAGCAGTTTACACATTCTCAAAGCAGCTGACACATTCCCAAAGCAGCTGAGACATTCCCAAAGCAGTTGAGAAATTCTCAAAGCAGCTGACACATTCTCAAAGCAGCTGAGAAATTCTGACTCAGCATTATCAAAGTTCAGATTTTCATTGCAATGATTGACGAGACAAAGCTTAAGAAAATAATAAGAGTCGAAAGAAGATCAAGGATTTAGTTCACACAATGATTCAGTATTATTTCCTTTATAATTTCATCTTGCATTAATTGAAATTATGAAGAAACGAAATAAAAACTAGTTTTTTTATACTGCAGTTACTGGATTGAAAATCTCTCTCTCTCTCTCTCTCTCTCTCTCTCTCTCTCTCCTTTTTTTTGTCTACTGTGAATATCAATTCTCCTTGCCTCATCCTACTCTTCATCCTAACTTTAAAAATATTTCTCTCTCTCTCTCTCTCTCTCTCTCTCTCTCTCTCTCTCTCTCTCTCCTCTTTTGTCTCTACTTCTGTGAATTATCAATACTCCTTGCTTCATCCTACTCTTCATCTTAACTTTAAAAATCTCTCTCTCTCTCTCTCTCTCTCTCTCTCTCTCTCTCCTTTTTTTATCTACTGTGAATATCAATTCTCCTTGCCTCATCCTACTCTTCATCCTAACTTTAAAAATATCTCTCTCTCTCTCTCTCTCTCTCTCTCTCTCTCTCTCCTCTTTTGTCTCTACTTCTGTGAATTATCAATACTCCTTGCTTCATCCTACTCTTCATCCTAACTTTAAAAATATCTCTCTCTCTCTCTCTCTCTCTCTCTCTCTCTCTCTCTCTCTCCTCTTTTGTGTCTACTTCTGTGAATTATCAATACTCCTTGCCTCATCCTACTCTTCATCCTAACTTTAAAAATATCTCTCTCTCTCTCTCTCTCTCTCTCTCTCTCTCTCTCTCTCTCCTCTTTTGTCTCTACTTCTGTGAATTATCAATACTCCTTGCTTCATCCTACTCTTCATCTGAACTTTAAAAATCTTTCTCTCTCTCTCTCTCTCTCTCTCTCTCTCTCTCTCCTTTTTTTGGTCTACTGTGAATTATCAATTCTCCATGCCTCATCCTACTCTTCATCTTAACTTTAAATATCTCTCTCTCTCTCTCTCTCTCTCTCTCTCTCTCTCTCTCTCCTTTTTTGGTCTACTGTGAATTATCAATTCTCCATGCTTCATCCTACTCTTCATCTTAACTTTAAAAATCTCTCTCTCTCTCTCTCTCTCTCTCTCTCTCTCTCTCTCTCTCTCGTTTTCTTTGTTTACTGTGAATTATCAATTCTGCTTGCCTCATCCTACTCTTCATCTTAACTATAAAAATATATATTTTCTCTCTCTCTCTCTCTCTCTCTCTCTCTCTCTCTCTCTCTCCAAATGTTAATTCCACCCTAATACTAAACATTGTCTTTAATCTTCAATCCCCCTTATCATCTCTTCTTAAAAAATCCCTACACGCATTTTTTGTCTGTTCTACTCCCCTTACGTAGTCTCTCTCTCTCTCTCTCTCTCTCTCTCTCCAAAGACTCCCCCCCCTGAAAACTCTCTTTCAACAACGCTAAACTTTAGTGATAAATTTCCAGGAGGAATCGCCCAGGTAATTGGAAATGAATTCTAATGAGGCAAAAACTTTAGCACTTTCCTAATTACATAACATGCATTTTCCCGAAGGGCGAGAACAGTAATTAAATAACGAACGGGTATTATTACCCCCCCCCCCCCCACCAAAGAAGACGATTCAAAATCACCAGGCTGAACGAAGAGAGGAATTCTTTCGGCTCGTTGTCAATGAGTCTCCAACTCCCTTTGGTGGGGGCTTGGGGGGAGACAGATCGAGTCGCCCCCAGGTAGGAAATATCTCATTGGATTCTTGATGTTGAGAGCGAAGGTGATAATCGGTTTTTTTTTCTGTTGAGAAGGGACCTGCTAATCAACTATTAATGTTGAGAACGAACCTGCTAATCAGCTTTTAGGACGAACTTGCTAATCAGTTATTACTGTTGAAAACGAATCTGATAATCGATTTTTGCTGTTGAGAATGAACCTGCAGATCACTTTTTGATGTTGAGAACGAACCTGCTAATCAGGTTTTAGATTGAACCTGCTAATCAATTATTACTGTTGAGACAAACTTGATAATCGGTTTTTGCTGTTGAGAAGGGACCTGCTAATCAGCTTTTAGATCGAACCTGCTAATCAATTATTAATGTTGAGAACGAACCTGATAATCAATTTTTGCTGATGAGAAGGAACCTGCTAATCAACTTTTAGAATGAACCTGCTAATCAATTATTACTGCTGAAAACGAATCTGAGAGGCAATTTTTGCTGTTGAAAATGAACCTGCTAATCAGCTAATAAGACGAACTTGCTAATCATTCCCCCAAGAAGCATTTTCACCCCAAGGTGAACGCCAGACTAGGGGTCCAGTACCGCTCAAACTCGTTAGTTCCTGTGGTCGCTGCAACCATCATTTCCTGGTCCTAGCATGGGTGGAGGAGAGGGCTTGGGCTCTGATCGTATGTAGGTATGGTCAGTCTCTAGGGCATTGTCCTGATCGATAGGGCAATGTCACTCTCCCTTGCACCTGCTATGGAGGCCTTTAAAAAAAGAGATGCTATTTCAGGAAAGCCTTCTTGGGGAATGAAAAATCCAAAATATTGGAACGTCCCCGGCCTAGCAATCTGCCGGGCTGGGGTTCGAGCCTCGACCAAGCTTGATCGTTTCTTGTAGTGTCTGCAAATTCAACATCCTTGTAAGCTAAGGCTGGGGAGTTTGGTGGAGCCTCTAGGTTTACCTGCTGCGTCATCACCAGTCATTGCCTGGTCCTCCCTGGTCCTAGCTTTGGTAAATAGGGGATTGGGCGTTGATCATGTATGTATATATATATATATATATGTTTCGAGTTAACTGCAGGACAAAGGCCTCATCACCACACTGGCCACTTCGGATTGGTGATGGTGGGAGACTTTAGTCTGATCGCATATATATATATATATATATATAAAATCAGACAGTCTCCCACCATCAACACACACACACACATATATATATATATATATATACATATATAACATACATATATGGTCAGTCTCTAGTGCACTGTCCTGCTATATCATTACCACTGTCTCTTGCCTCTGCCATCCATGAAACACCTTAGCTTAGAAAACCGCGCAATCTCATTATGCATTCAAACACTACTTCCTTTCCTCACTGGGCTATTTTCCCTGTCAGGGCCCCTGGGCTTATAGCATCCTGCTTTTACAACTAGGGTTGTAGCTTAGCATTTAATAATAATAATAATAATAATAATCCGACTTTAATACGAATGTCAGACACATCAATATTAGCATCACAAACACAATCTCCCGATTGCAACACGACGCGAGAAAATTCAACGAGCAACGAGGCAGTTATTTAAGAGACACAGGAAGAAATTAAGATGCTCAGCACGCAGGAGCTTCAATTTATGGGGGGTCGTGAACCCCGGGGGAGCGAGCGGCCCAAACTAGGTGACTTATAACTGTCAGAAAAGTGGAGAGATGCAAAGGGCGTTATTGTCGGTGTTGGTAATAGATGGTACTTTGGAACTCTTTAGAAAGGATGTGTGTATATATATATATATATATATATACATATATAAATATATATATATATATATATATATAAACATATATATATATATGTATAAATATATATATGAATATATATATACATATATATACTGTATATATATATAA
>NC_090728.1:193659788-193664788 GCF_036898095.1 Palaemon carinicauda | reverse complement strand
CTAACTATAGTCTATTTCTTTTAGCGATGCATATTTGCACCGACTCGCGGCGGTGCCCTTTTAACTAGTTAAAGTTTCCTGATCGCTGATTGGTTAGAATTATCTTGTCCAACCAATCAGCGATCAGGAAACGTTTCCCAGCTAAAAGGGCACCGCTGCGAGTCGGTGCAAATATGCATCGCTAAAAGAAATGGACTATGGGAAAGTTTCCTGATCGCTGATTGGTTAGAATGATCTTGTCCAACCAATCAGCGATCAGGAAACTTTTCCGAGCTAAAGGGGCACCGCTGCGAGTTGGTGCAAATATGCCTCGCTGAAAGAAATGGACTATAGGTGATTTCATATGCGCTATATGATTTTTTATTAACACTACTATTACTATATAACTTATGCAACCCTAGTTGGAAAACCAGAATAATATAAGCCCAATGGCTTCAATAGGAAAAATAGCCCAGTGAGGAAATGGAAATAAGGAAAACATAATAGTGTGCCCGAATATACCTTCAAGCAAGAGAACTCTACCCTATGACACTGCAAGCCCATGGTACAGAGGCTATGGCACTACTTAAGACTAGAGAACAATGGTTTGATTTTGGAGTCTCCTTCTCCTAGAAGAGCTGCTTACCATAGCTAAAGAGTCTCTTCTACCCTTACCAAGAGGAAAATAACTACTGATCAATTACATTGCAGTAGTTAACCCCTTTAGCGAAGAATTTTTCGGTTACTTTAAGTGTTATCAGATGTATAAGAAAAGAAGATAATGTGTAAAGAATAGGCCAGACTAGTCTGGTTTTGGAAAGGAAAAATTAGCCGTAACCACAGTGGGATCCAATGAAGTACTACCTAGCCAGTCACAGGATCCAATAACTCTCTGGCGGTAGTATCTGAACGGGTGGCTGGTGTCTTGGCCAACCTACAACCTGATCTGAGCGATATGATTGGTTGAATGAAGAAAGTCGATCTATGCTACTGACTATGAAGTCGGATTGGAGAATAGGAATGGAGAAGGAATATAAAAGATTAGAAGGATGAAGGAATGAGGTATACGTCGAGTTAAGGAATGGGAAGAGAGAAGGAATGAAGAGATGGGAAGAGAAGAACAAGGATAAGAGTATCCTGTTCTGACTTCAAAAGATCGTTCGGTAAAAGAACATTTAATGAAAACAGGGAAAGAAAGAAATGAAATTAGTAATCTTCTGTTAAAATATTATTATTATTATTATTATTATTATTATTATTATTATTATTATTACAAAAAGCAGAATAATTCTACCTTAAGGGTTCCAATCAGGAGAGATATGTAAAAGAAAAATTCTGTAACGAAAAAATGTTAAAGAAAAATTCTGTAAAGAAAAAATGTAAAAGAAAAATTCTGTAAAGAAAAAATGTAAAAGAAAATTACAATAAATTAGACAACAGAAAATACAGAAAATTACAAGCGATAAAAACAATTGAAATATGAAAGGGAACTCACGAGAGAGAGAGAGAGGAGAGAGAGAGAGAGAGAGAGAGAGAGAGAGAATGTTCAGGAATTTAAGTGTCTGTTAAACAAGAAAGCATTTGAATGCAGTCTAAACTTCAGAAGTTTTTATGAATCCACGAGTATATTAAGGAAATCATTTTGGTATGTGGTACCTTAAAAGAGCACAGGCATATATTTCCTCTGTAAGAGAGAGAGAGAGAGAGAGAGAGAGAGAGAGAGAGAGAGAGTTCCAGCATTTAAGAGTCCGTTAAACAAGAATTCTGTTGCATACAATTATAACTTCTGAGAGAGAGAGAGAGAGAGAGAGAGAGAGAGAGAGAGAGAGAGAGAGAGAAAAAAGAATTCTCGTTTTCGAAGGACTCTTCCAGAGTCCTTCAAATGTAGCTTAAAACCGCTTCCCAAATGTAGCCTAAAACCGTAGAGGATAAAAACAGGATGGCTAATGGAGAGAGAGAGAGAGGGGGAAGTTGGGCCCAAAATTCTTTGGTCCTTACTTCGAAGATTCCTTTCAGATCCCAACTATAGCTGGTGTGTTTATATATACACACATGAATACACACCTATATTAAATTCCAAAGCTAGAATACCAAGTGGCCTAATTCATCATAATAATAGCCAACAGGTTTAGAGCCTTGTGATCAGCCCTAGCGTATTCCAGCTCGCCTTAAATGCTTCCAATTAGCTGCCTATTCAGTGTGGCAATAGGACACAACGAATGCATCTTGAACGGGGCTATACACTAACCTACACAGACGCATATGAATGAATCTCGGAAATTAGCGCCCAGATGCGGAGGCATTGTCTTGCAAATAAACGCTTATCACGTTGTGACGTGTTCTGACGTAAAGGGGTGGGGGGTGGGGGTGGGGGGGGGGAAATTATTGCTCTGACGCATATATATATATATATATATATACAGGTATATATATATATATATATATATATACATATATATATATATATTATATATATCATTATGTAAGCTAATGTCCTTTTATTTTATTATTTTCGTATAATTATCTTTTTTTTCCCATTGTTGCATATTTTTATTTTTCATTCTATATGAAATGGTCTTCGGCGGTAGGTCTTTTCACTTAACCACCTTGGGGCTAGACGCACCGTCAAAAAGCCCCTGTCCGGAGAGAAGCTCCGGGCATTCTAAAGAAGAAGAAAGAAGGTTTTTTCATATCAGCATTGGAGAAGCCGCATCAGGCAACCAACCCCTTAATCTAAGGATAACGGTCGGGAAGAATAATTTGATGTTAAAAACGTGTAAAAGAATCTGTTTCATACAGAACATTAAGATTTTAATGAGATATTTCACTGATTATTGGGTAGTAAAGTGTATAGCAGTTTATCCTGCAGTATAGATTATTCTATATCTGTATTGTATAAATGCATGTGAATAAGCTTACATATAACCTAAATACATTAGACCACAAGAAAACAAAATTTCATAATTCCCTTCAGCATACATCTTGAATTCAGGTAATTCTCTCAAAACAGAAAGCTTAAAAGAAACAAAAACAAAAAAACATTGTTTTTTGGATGAACCACGGCAAGGGAAGCACATTTGGAACAGCAAGCGCTTGGAAAAAAAAAAAAAAAAGCCATATGAAAATATGTGGTTTACAAAAATTTTCAGACTTCGATAATTCCCCTTCTCGCAAGAGGGCAGAGAGAGAGAGAGAGAGAGAGAGAGGGGAGAGAGAGAGAGAGAGAGAAAGAGAGAGAGGTTATGATTGGAACAGGCAGAAATAAAAAAGGAAAATTGGATGGATACAGATGTTATTTTGTGTTCGGAATTAAGCCAGAGATTTATCAGTAGAGAAGGGTTTCAAGATTTTTAAAATTATTTTTATTTTAAGTATTTTTAATTAGAATTAAAAGATTACTGACGATGGATAACCATATATAAAGAGAAGGAAATATAGATGATATAATATACTAGTGTACGCAACCAGTCATTTAAAAAAAAAAAAAGGGACGGCTAAATATTTAGAAAGCTATGAATATCACCAGGGGTATGACTTCTGCCTTATCCATCTACCCGAAGGATGGTGAGAGACCGAGTAGTTATACGTCTGGCAATGTCACTGAGTGAGACTGTAAATATACACACACATATATATATATATATATAGTCTCACTCAGTGACATTGCCAGAATATATATATATATATATATACATATGCATATATATATATATATATATGCATATGTAAATATATATATATATATATGCATATGTAAATATATATATATATATATATATGCATATGTAAATATATATATATATATATATATTCTGGCAATGTCCCTGAGTGAGACTATATATATATATATATATATATTCATCTATATTTTCTATCCGGTCACACTGAGCAACATTTCCAGACTTATAACTACTGTGACTCTCACCGGCCCTCGGATATGGGAGAGAGAGAATAGTCATACCATGGCAAGAGGAGGTACCCAGAGATGTACCCTAGGAAACCCCAACTGCCCGTGTTGTAGTTAGAAAAAGGGGGAGGGGTGGGAAGGGTTGAAATCTGCGTGATTGTGCGAGTAAGTGCATATCTAAGGTTTATAAATTTTGTGCCTATCTAAATATGTCATTTTTGACAGGTTACGTACACTGTAGTCCATATCTTTTATCGAGGCAGATTTGCACCGACTCGCAGCGGTGCCCTTTTAGCTCGGAAAATTTTCCTGATCGCTGATTGGTTAGAATTATCTCGTCCAACCAATCAGCGATCAGGGAACTTTTCCGAGCTAAAAGGGCCCCGCTGCGAGTCGGTGCAAATCTGCATCGCTAAAAGAAACTGACTATAGTTACGAATGGCAAGTAAAACCACTGCTTGTTCAAGTATTACGCAAATTGCCAAGGGAAAACTCGGGTTGCGTAGTTAAAGAAGCGTAGAAGTTTTAAAAGGCTCTTGGAGGATAACTTCCGAATCACTCGAGTTAAGAGAAGTCTTCCCAGACGTTGATGCGAGACGAAAGGGGAATTAAAATAGCTCGAAACATGGGGGTTGGGGGGTAGGGGTTGGGGGGTTTGGTTGAGATGTGTGGGGGAGGGGGTTGTTTGAGAAGTTTGGGGGAGGGGGTTGTTTGAGAAGTTTGGGGGGAGGGGTGTTGGGATTGTGTGGGAGGGGAGTCAATAATCGATTTACACTGGCTGCCGATTAAAGTGAGAATTGAATTTAAAATATGCACAATATCCCACCAAGTTATCAGAACCGGGCGTCCAAAATACTTAAGAGAATTGCTACATATTGCGCAGCTAACAAATCATGTCGACACAAGGATAGTTACAGATGGCTTCAAACTATTGGAACCTAGATATATGTCTACTGTAGGCTCTAGAGCCTTTAAATATGCAGCCCCGAGACTATATAATAAGCTCCCACGAAACATTCGAATGATTGAAGACATTAAGGCTTCCAAGAGGAAACTGAAGACTTTCTTATTCCATGAGTCTTTTGACAGTGACTATTTAACAGTAAATGAACAA
>NC_090728.1:193647288-193654788 GCF_036898095.1 Palaemon carinicauda | reverse complement strand
AAGTTAAAGGTGCCCCTAGGAATTTCCTGGAGACCCCTCCCCCAACCCTCTTTCCCCCTTCCCTCCCGCCAGAGGAACTTGGAGGAACTAAGTTTGAAAGAATGAAGTTCGCCTCGGCTCTAAGTTACATTGCTTACATTTACTTGTAAGTAAATACGGAATTTAAAGAAAATAAAGAAAAAGAAGAATACTGTGATAATCTTCATTAAAGGCTATTTTTAGTTAATTCTGATTTTAATGGGTTATTTATAGTTGAGCTTCCAAGCATAAGAAATTACCAATTTTTTTTTCAGTTTTAGTAACTTCAATATGAATTAATATATTTCTTGAATACTTTATGGATAGGACTTGGTCCAAGAATACAATTCAATAAGTTTAAAAGTCACTCATGAATGGCAGAGAGTTTGGGGGACAGTGACAATGTCCTAGAGGACTGACCTCTCCATCGAGCTAGGACCAGGGAGGGGCCAGGCAATGGCCTGCTGATGACTCAGCAGGTACACCAAATAGGACTCCCCCAAAAAAAACTCATCCCCTAGCTCACAAGGATGGTGAGGTTGCAGACACTACTAGAAACTATCGAGATTGAGCGGGGGCTTCGAACCCCCGTGCAATGGATTGCCAAGCAAGGACGTTACCAATAATGGATGGAAAATAAAATGATAAAATAGTGGGTCAGACCTGTTGTAAATTCTGATTAAAAGAAGGGACTATTAAAGGTTTAAGGGCTGCTCATGAATGGCAGAGGACAAGGGACAGTGACATTGCCCTATTAAGCAGGACAATGCCCTAGAGACTGACCGTATATACATATGATCAGCGCCCACGCCTCCTTTCTACCCAAACTAGGACCAAAGAAAATAGGTAGAGGAGCACTCCGTAGAGCTCAAACCTCTGCCCCAGCACCTTATTTCTCGACCTTGACCTTTGACCTTAACATGTATTAATTGGCGTGGGATTTTCATACACTCGAATTTGAACCAACTTTGAAGTCTCTGTGACAATGATGTCCAAACTTATGACTGATTACGTGTATTGGACATTTTGCTTGACCGTGAACTTGACCTTTGACCTTGACCTTCCAAAATTTAATTATTTCCAGCTTTATACATAATAGTTAATCCCTACAAGTTTCATTACTCTACGATTAAAACTGAAGCCAGGAAGCTGCTCACAAACACACACACAAACAAAAACACAAACAGGAGCAAAAACGTAACCTCCTTCCAACTTCGTTGGCGGAGGTAAAAATTTATACTATATTATTATTATCATTACTAGCCAAGCTACAACCCTAGTTGGAAAAGCAAGATGCTATAAGTCCAAGGGCTCCAATAGGGAAAAATAGCCCAGTGAGGAAAGGAAATAAGGAAAAAAAATAAATGATGAGACTAAATTAACAATAAATCATTCTAAAAACAGTAACAACGCCAAAACAGATAGGTCCTATATAAACTATTAACAACGTCAAAAACAGATACGTCATATATAAACTATAAAAAGACTCATGTAAGCCTGGTCAACATAAAAACATTTGCTCCAACTTTTGCTTTCTTTTTACTAGAGTACGTGACCCGTCAAAAGTGACTTAGTATTTAGAGATATATCCACGCACACACACAGATTCAACCCCTTTTCCTACCCCCTCCCCCTTTCCTAACTACAGCACGGTAGTTGTGGCTTCCAAGTGTACCTCTCAGGGTGCCTCCTCTCAGCAAGGTATGACTGCTCCCTCTTCCCCATACCCGTGACAAGAAAGAAATATATATATAATTATATAAATATATATATATATATATATATTATATACATTTATATATATATGTATATATATATATTTATATATATAAAACATATATATATATAAATATATACATATATATTATACATATTATATATACATATATATATATATATATATATATATATAAATATATATACATATACTGTATATTATACATACTATATACATACATATACATATATATATACATATATATGCATATATATACATATATATATATATATATATATATATATATATATAAATGTATGTTCTTATTCTCACTGTACCATGTGAAATGTAAGAGAGAATTCGCTTAATAAATCAGTCCCTCTGAAGAAGTATCACGAAACTAGTTAGATATAATATATATATATATATATATATATATATAATATATATATATATATAACTTATAACCAGGACTCTTGCTCTTCATTATATAGGGGAAACATTTCTCACCTATCCTTCAAGGATTACGCACAATCAAACAAATGCCTTCTTGCGAGATAAAAACCTCCCCAACTGCGTATACGCCAGACATACCATCCTGCCAAGTGACACTCCTCAGCCTCAAGGAATTTCTTGGTGAGACTCAATGCTGCTGGTGTCATTTACACCAGCAGGTGGAAGACCCAAAGGTGTCATTCTTCGACTGCGTCAGGTGTCTTTTCTGCTATGACCTTCAAAGTCTTTTGAAGTCTTTTAAAGTCTTTGAAAGTCTTTGTGGCCTTTGATAAAGGTTGCGATACAAACAAGATGAATAGACATATTGTTTATGGCCTTTATTTTCTTCAATTTATGTGAGCACCTGGGAAAAACGGCTATTTTGATCATAAGAAAAATTATAAGCCTTGTAAAATTTTGCTCTTTTCATCATTCTCCTTAAAAGACTTCTCTGTTTACAACAGTAACGCCTCTCTTTAAAAAAGAAACAGCAAGGCCTCTCTCTTTAAAACACTTCTCTCTTTACAACAGTAACGTCCCTCTCGTTTACAGCAGTAACGCCTCTCTCCTTACAACAGAAATAGCAACGCCTCTCTCTTTAAACCACCTCTCCCTTTGCAACAGGAACACCCCCTCTCTTTACAAAAGAAACAGCAACGCCTCTCTCTTTAAAACACTTCTCTCTTTACAACAGGAACGCCTCTCCCTTTACAGCAGTAACGCCTCTCTCTTAAAAAAAACAGCAACGCCTTTCTTTTTAAAACACCTCTCTCTTTGCAACACCCCTCTTTATAACACCTCACTCTTTACAACAGTAACGCCTCTCTCTTTACAAAAGAAACAACAACGCCTCTCTCTTCAAAACACTTCTCTCTATACAGCAGTAACGCCTCTCTCTTTACAAAAGAAACAACAACGCCTCTCTCTTCAAAACACTTCTCTCTATACAGCAGTAACGCCTCTCTCTTTACAACAGAAATAGCAACGCCTCTCCCTTTAAAACACCTCTCTCTTTGCAACGCCTCTCTCTTTACAACGTCTCTCTCTCTTTGCAACGCCTCTCTCTCTTTACAACAGTAACGTCCCTCTCTTTACAACAGCCTCTCTCTTTACAACGCTTCTCTCTCTTTACAACAGTAACGTCCCTCTCTTTACAACAGCCACTCTATTTACAACGCCTCTCTCTCTTTACAACAGTAACGTCCCTCTCTTCACAACAGCTTCTCTCTTTACAACGCCTCTCTCTCTCTTTACAACAGTAACGTCCATCTCTTCACAACAGCCTCTCTCTTTACAACGCCTCTCTCTCTCTTTACAACAGTAACGTCCATCTCTTCACAACAGCCTCTCTCTTTACAACGCCTCTCTCTCTCTTTACAACAGTAACGTCCATCTCTTCACAACAGCCTCTCTCTTTACAACGCCTCTCTCTCTCTTTACAACAGTAACGTCCATCTCTTCACAACAGCCTCTCTCTTTACAACGCCTCTCTCTCTCTTTACAACAGTAACGTCCATCTCTTCACAACAGCCTCTCTCTTTACAACGCCTCTCTCTCTCTTTACAACAGTAACGTCCATCTCTTCACAACAGCCTCTCTCTTTACAACGCCTCTCTCTCTTTACAACAGTAACGTCCATCTCTTCACAACAGCCTCTCTCTTTACAACGCCTCTCTCTCTCTTTACAACAGTAACGTCCCTCTCTTCACAACAGCCTCTCTCTTTACAACGCCTCTCTCTCTCTTTACAACAGTAACGTCCATCTCTTCACAACAGCCTCTCTCTTTACAACGCCTCTCTCTCTTTACAACAGTAACGTCCATCTCTTCACAACAGCCTCTCTCTTTACAACGCCTCTCTCTCTTTACAACAGTAACGTCCCTCTCTTCACAACAGCTTCTCTCTTTACAACGCCTCTCTCTCTCTTTACAACAGTAACGTCCATCTCTTCACAACAGCCTCTCTCTTTACAACGCCTCTCTCTCTCTTTACAACAGTAACGTCCATCTCTTCACAACAGCCTCTCTCTTTACAACGCCTCTCTCTCTTTACAACAGTAACGTCCATCTCTTCACAACAGCCTCTCTCTTTACAACGCCTCTCTCTCTCTTTACAACAGTAACGTCCATCTCTTCACAACAGCCTCTCTCTTTACAACGCCTCTCTCTCTCTTTACAACAGTAACGTCCATCTCTTCACAACAGCCTCTCTCTTTACAACGCCTCTCTCTCTCTTTACAACAGTAACGTCCATCTCTTCACAACAGCCTCTCTCTTTACAACGCCTCTCTCTCTTTACAACAGTAACGTCCATCTCTTCACAACAGCCTCTCTCTTTACAACGCCTCTCTCTCTTTACAACAGTAACGTCCATCTCTTCACAACAGCCTCTCTCTTTACAACGCCTCTCTCTCTCTTTACAACAGTAACGTCCATCTCTTCACAACAGCCTCTCTCTTTACAACGCCTCTCTCTCTCTTTACAACAGTAACGTCCATCTCTTCACAACAGCCTCTCTCTTTACAACGCCTCTCTCTCTTTACAACAGTAACGTCCATCTCTTCACAACAGCCTCTCTCTTTACAACGCCTCTCTCTCTCTTTACAACAGTACCCCCAGCATGCGCACTACACAAGTCAACTACACCAGAAGGAGTCTAAAGACACATCCTTTGATCTCATCCTAAATGTGATAGGACTCTTTAGGACTCTTTAGAGTCGAATGGATTCAGATCTCAATGGTTGTCACGTTATTTCCTACGCTCAAACATCAAAGGAATGAATTGCCACATTAGAAGTATCAACAGTAATTGCCAAATCTTTACTCAGTGACCCTTTTTTCTAGAAGAAATTCAAGATTATCTTCCAGGAAATCGTCTCAACTCGTTGGGATAAAAGTAAAGTGATGGCGGGGGTGCATACGCTAACAGGCAGCTAATCGGGAGGAGAGGTAGAGAGAAGAAAGAATATATAAGAAGTGTAAAGATAAAAGGGAACGCAAAATCTTTGAATGTGTAAAAAGACAAAAAAAAAAGTAAAAGAAAAGCTGAGGATGATAAAGAAGAGAAAGCCAGGGGAAATGGATGAGAGGAAGGAAAATTGAAAAAATAAATAAGAAGTGTAAAGATAAAAGGAAACGCAAAATCTTTGAATGTCTAAAAAGACAAAAAAAAAAAGTAAAAGAAAAGCTGAGGATGATAAAGTAAAGAAAGCCAGATGAAAGTGGATGAGAGGAAGGAAAATTGAAAAAATAAATAAGAATGTAAAGATAAAAGAAAACGCAAAGTCTTTGAATGTTTAAATAGACAAAAAAGTAAAAGAAAAGCTGATGATGATAAAGTAAAGAAAGCCAGATGAAAGTGGATGAGAGGAAGGAAAATGGAAAAAATAAATAAAGGTAAAAGGGAACGCAAAATCTTTGTATATTTAAAAAGACAAAAAAAAAAGAAAGTAAAAGCAAACCGGGTGATAAAGAAGAGAAAGCTGGGGGAAAGTGGATGAGAGGAAAGAAAATGAAACAAAGAAATAAGAAGTGTAAAGATGGAAAGAAACACAAAATCTTTGAATGTTTAAAAAGACCAAAAAAAGTAAAAGAAATGCTGATGATGATAAAGTAAAGAAAGCTGGGGGAAAGTGGATGAGAGGAAGGAAAATGAAACAAAGAAATAAGAAGTGTAAAGATGGAAAGAAACACAAAATCTTTGAATGTCTTAATAGAGAAAAAATTAAAAGAAGCTGATGATGATAAAAAAGAGAAAGCCCAGATGAAAGTGGATGAGAGGAAAGAAAATGAAACAAAGAAATAAGAAGTGTAAAGATAAAAGGAAACACAAAATCTTTGAATGTCTAAAAAGACAAAAAAGGAAAGAAATGCTGATGATGATAAAAAAGAGAAAGCCAGATGAAAGTGGATGAGAGGAAAGAAAATTGGAAAAATAAATAAGAAGTGTAAAGATAAAAGGAAACGCAAAATCTTTGAATATTTAAAAAGACCCCAAAAAAAGTAAAAGCAAACCGGATAAGGAAAAGAAAGCTTGGGGAAAGTGGATGAGAGGAAAGAAAATTAAATAAAGAAAAAAGTTTAAAGATAAACGAAAAGACAAAAACTTGAATGCCTAAAAACACAAAGAAGTAAAGCTAAGCTGGGGATATTAAAGAAAAGAGAGCCGGAAGAAAGTGAATAAAAACAAAAGAAGGAAGTGCAAGGTATAAAAATTAAAGGTAAAAACGTTAGATGACTCAGAAGAGTATATAAAACAGAAAAAGAATGGAGAAGCAAAGCAGAGGTTAATAAAGATAAGGAAAGGAAGAAGAAAGTGTATGGGAAAAAAAAAAACGCGAAATTCGAACGCTAAAGAATAAGAACCTAATTTGTTGATTAAACATTCGTATGATACTTTAATCCATATATGGAGAGAGAGAGAGAGAGAGAGAGAGAGAGAGAGAGAGAGAGAGAGAGAGAGAGAGAGAGAGAGAGAGAGAGAGTTTCAAGGATTCTGGAAGTCTCAAAGACATTTTAGCCATCAGCGGAGACTCCATTTGCTCTTTGGTAGAGCGATTTAGTTTAAGCATTAGAGGGTTCTTATGATCTTGTCTAACTCATTATTGAATTCATTTACCGGAGAGAGAGAGAGAGAGAGAGAGAGAGAGAGAGAGAGAGAGAGAGAGAGAGAGAGAGAGAGAGAGGTGTTAAAATGATTTTGGATGTCTCAAAGATTTTTAGTTCATCCGCAGACTCTATTTGGTAGAGCGATTTAGTTTAAGCATTTAGAGTTCTTATGAATTGAACTCATTTACAGGAGAGAGAGAGAGAGAGAGAGAGAGAGAGAGAGAGAGAGAGAGAGAGAGTGTTAAAATGATTTTGGATGTCTCAAAGATTTTTAGTTCATCCGCAGACTCTATTTGGTAGAGCGATTTAGTTTAAGCATTTAGAGTTCTTATGAATTGAACTCATTTACAGGAGAGAGAGAGAGAGAGAGAGAGAGAGAGAGAGAGTGTTAAAATGATTTTGGATGTCTCAAAGATTTTAGTTCATCCGCAGACTCTATTTGGTAGAGCGATTTAGTTTAAGCATTTAGAGTTCTTATGAATTGAACTCATTTACAGGAGAGAGAGAGAGAGAGAGAGAGAGAGAGAGAGAGAGAGAGAGAGGAGAGGAGAGAGAGAGAGAGACGAGAGAGAGAGAGAGAGAGATTTAAAAGGATTTTGGACGTCTCAAAGATTTTTAGTCCATCTACAGAGACTCCATTTGGTAGAGCGATTTAGTTTAAGC
>NC_090728.1:193637288-193642288 GCF_036898095.1 Palaemon carinicauda | reverse complement strand
GAAACAAATTTCTGTAAATTTCAAGAGTATTTTTTCTAATATTTATTTTGAACTATTTTTCAGTAATAATTATTTCTCGTTTTTAAAGTATTCTTTAGACAATAATTTCACTTTGCTCTTATATGTTTATTTATTTGTGTCATATATAAAATAGGATATATTTATGATATCTAAATTGACATGTTGATTTTTTGTATTCACTTGTCACTGCTAAGCTCTTACCAGGTAGGAAATAAAAGAAGTAAGTTCTCATCTCCCATTATTATTATTATTATTATTATTATTATTATTATTATTATTATTATTATTATTATTATTATTATCGCTAAACTACAACCCTAGTTGGGAAAAGCAGTATGCTATAAGCCTAAGGACTCCAACAGGAAAAATATCTCTGTGAAGAAAAGGAATAAAGACAGATAGAATAGAGTACCTGACTGTAATCAAGCAAGAGAACTCTAACCAAAGACCGTGGAACACCATGGTCTAGAGGAAATGATACTACCCAAGACTAGAGAACAATGGTTTGATTTTGGAGTGTCCTTCTAAAAGAGCTGCTTGCCATAGCTAAAGTCTCTTCTATCCTTAGGAAGGGGAAAGTGGCCACTGAACAATTACAGTGCAGAAGTTAACCCCTTGGGTGAAGAATTGTTTGGTAATATCAGTATTGTCAGGTGTATGAGGACAGAGGAGAATCTGTAAAGAATAGGCCAGATACTCACTCGGACAACTTCGATAGGACAAATGGCGTGCAAGTAGCATCTGCAAGATACTCACTCGGACAACTTCGATAGGACAAATGGCGTGCATGTAGCATCTGCAGATACTCACTCGGACAACTTCGATAGGACAAATGGCGTGCAAGTAGCATCTGCAAGAGACTTACTCGAACAACTTCGATAGGACAAATGGCAGGCTGAGTAGCATCTGCAAGAGACTCACTCGGACAACTCCGATAGGACGAATGGGAGGCTGAGTAGCATCTGCAAGATACTAACTCGGACAACTCCGATAGGACGAATGGGAGGCTGAGTAGCATCTGCAAGAGACTCATTCGGACAACTCCGATAGGACGAATGGGAGGCTGAGTAGCATCTGCAAGAGACTCATTCGGACAACTCCGATAGGACGAATGGGAGGCTGAGTAGCATCTGCAAGAGACTCACTCGGACAACTCCGATAGGACGAATGGGAGGCTGAGTAGCATCTGCAAGATACTAACTCGGACAACTCCCGATAGGACGAATGGGAGGCTGAGTAGCATCTGCAAGAGACTCATTCGGACAACTCCGATAGGACGAATGGGAGGCTGAGTAGCATCTGCAAGAGACTCATTCGGACAACTCCGATAGGACGAATGGGAGGCTGAGTAGCATCTGCAAGAGACTCATTCGGACAACTCCGATAGGACGAATGGGAGGCTGAGTAGCATCTGCAAGAGACTCATTCGGACAACTCCGATAGGACGAATGGGAGGCTGAGTAGCATCTGCAAGATACTAACTCGGACAACTCCGATAGGACGAATGGGAGGCTGAGTAGCATCTGCAAGAGACTCATTCGGACAACTCCGATAGGACGAATGGGAGGCTGAGTAGCATCTGCAAGAGACTCATTCGGACAACTCCGATAGGACGAATGGGAGGCTGAGTAGCATCTGCAAGAGACTCATTCGGACAACTCCGATAGGACGAATGGGAGGCTGAGTAGCATCTGCAAGATACTCATTCGGACAACTCCGATAGGACGAATGGGAGGCTGAGTAGCATCTGCAAGAGACTCATTCGGACAACTCCGATAGGACGAATGGGAGGCTGAGTAGCATCTGCAAGAGACTCATTCAGACAACTCCGATAGGACGAATGGGAGGCTGAGTAGCATCTGCAAGAGACTCATTCGGACAACTCCGATAGGACGAATGGGGAGGCTGAGTAGCATCTGCAAGATACTCATTCGGACAACTCCGATAGGACGAATGGGAGGCTGAGTAGCATCTGCAAGAGACTCATTCGGACAACTCCGATAGGACGAATGGGAGGCTGAGTAGCATCTGCAAGATACTAACTCGGACAAACTCCGATAGGACGAATGGGAGGCTGAGTAGCATCTGCAAGAGACTCATTCGGACAACTCCGATAGGACGAATGGGAGGCTGAGTAGCATCTGCAAGAGACTCATTCGGACAACTCCGATAGGACGAATGGGAGGCTGAGTAGCATCTGCAAGATACTAACTCGGACAACTCCGATAGGACGAATGGGAGGCTGAGTAGCATCTGGAAGAGACTCATTCGGACAACTCCGATAGGACGAATGGGAGGCTGAGTAGCATCTGCAAGATACTAACTCGGACAACTCCGATAGGACGAATGGGAGGCTGAGTAGCATCTGCAAGATACTCATTCGGACAACTCCGATAGGACGAATGGGAGGCTGAGTAGCATCTGCAAGAGACTCATTCGGACAACTCCGATAGGACGAATGGGAGGCTGAGTAGCATCTGCAAGAGACTCATTCGGACAACTCCGATAGGACGAATGGGAGGCTGAGTAGCATCTGCAAGAGACTCATTCGGACAACTCCGATAGGACGAATGGGAGGCTGAGTAGCATCTGCAAGATACTAACTCGGACAACTCCGATAGGACGAATGGGAGGCTGAGTAGCATCTGCAAGAGACTCATTCGGACAACTCCGATAGGACGAATGGGAGGCTGAGTAGCATCTGCAAGATACTAACTCGGACAACTCCGATAGGACGAATGGGAGGCTGAGTAGCATCTGCAAGAGACTCATTCGGACAACTCCGATAGGACGAATGGGAGGCTGAGTAGCATCTGCAAGATACTAACTCGGACAACTCCGATAGGACGAATGGGAGGCTGAGTAGCATCTGCAAGATACTAACTCGGACAACTCCGATAGGACGAATGGGAGGCTGAGTAGCATCTGCAAGAGACTCATTCGGACAACTCCGATAGGACGAATGGGAGGCTGAGTAGCATCTGCAAGATACTAACTCGGACAACTCCGATAGGACGAATGGGAGGCTGAGTAGCATCTGCAAGAGACTCATTCGGACAACTCCGATAGGACGAATGGGAGGCTGAGTAGCAATCTGCAAGATACTAACTCGGACAACTCCGATAGGACGAATGGGAGGCTGAGTAGCATCTGCAAGAGACTCATTCGGACAACTCCGATAGGACGAATGGAGGCTGAGTAGCATCTGCAAGATACTAACTCGGACAACTTCGATAGGACAAAATGGTAGGCTAAAATATAGGACAAATGGTAGGCTAAGTAGCATCTGCAAGATACTCACTCATTCAACTTCGATAGGACACATGCTGGGCAAGTAGCAAGAGGTGACTTAACATGGACATTATACGAAAACCCATACAAAATTATTCAACGCCACCTTAATATCACCCAATATTGATAGAGGTAATCAACAGGTGTGGGAACTCGATAGAAATTGTACCCTTAATAACATATCCATTTAGTTAATGAGTCTTTTCCGTAGGATCCAGTAATTACTGATTGGCGTACTAGTAGACTCGAGCTTTTTCATATTTCAATTTCATATCATAAATTTAATGTATGTGGAATGAATTCTGTGCAAACTTGAGTTTAAATTTATGACAAGTATTTTCTTATCTGATATCATATACTAATATATATTTGAATTTCTTCATAAATTTACAATAAATAACATGAATTTATATGCAATCTATCATTCAATCTGTGATACTTTCTAATGAAGCAATTATTATTTAAGTATTATCTAATACATATTTAAATATATGCTTTCCCATATTTTCGTTAATAATTTTTAAAGAATTTGTTATCATAAAAATCATACCATATTTACAACATTCATTAAATCCCTTTATATAAAATAAAATGAAAGTATGTACCATAAACACATTGACATTTAACATTCATCTAACAAGTTAACCATAAAAGTAAAAATTCCTCATTAATTCCAGAACACGAAATGCTATAGAATACGCAAGCAAACACGAGCTTACTCTCAAAGCAGCTCCAGAAATTGCAAGCAGGGTGGATGGGGGCGGGGCTTACGCATGGGGCGGGGCTTAGAGGAAAGGTGGAAGGGGGGGGGGGGCAAGTATACAGGTAAGCCTTTTAGGTCTGGTATTCAGACTTACTGAGGCAAACGTCTTATTAAATGCGGGTTCAGCTGGTCTGTTCTTATAAGCAGTTTCACATTGCGATTCCTCAATTGAATTGCGTAAAGTGTACACACACACACACACACCTCTCTCTCTCTCTCTCTCGTCTCTCTCCTCTCCTCTCTCTCTCTCTCTCTCTCTCTCTCTCTCTCTCTCCTCCCGCCTGAATTTACATTGCGTTTAGTGTAACATCTATATATAATAAAGAGGTGGTGTTTGATTATATATATATATATATATATATATATATATATATATATATATATATGTGTGTGTGTATATATATATATGTATATATACATATATGTGTATATATGTATATATTACATATGTATTTATATATATATATATGTATATATATATGTATATGTATATATACATATATGTATATATATGTATATATATATATATATATATATATATATATATATATATATATATATATATACTATCTCTGGTCACGCTCAGCGGCATTTCCAGACGTATAGCTACTCTCTCTCCCCGTCCCTCGGGTAGGGGGGAGAGGAGTAGTCATACCCTGGTGGGGAGAGTTTAATCTGTGTGCGAGTGTCGTGCGTATCTAACTAAATATTTGGCCGTCATTATTGACGGCTTGCGTACACAAGTTATATAGATGGAGCAAAGTCATTTCGTACGTAGAATTATATACAAGAAATCTAAATATAATTTACATATATATATATATATATATATATATATATATAGTAATATATATATATATATATATATATATATATATATATCGTGCTCAAATAGAAGTACTGGGATCGAACCCATTTACCTTCA
>NC_090728.1:193609174-193616674 GCF_036898095.1 Palaemon carinicauda | reverse complement strand
TGCAACATTGGCGAATTTGTCTGGATCGTCGGAGGTGTTCTGGCTGAAGCTCTTTTGTTGTAAACGAACGAGGACCCAGCCAGCGACTTTGCAAGTGTCTCCTCTCTCTAGGTCTGGAACAATGGCGGTAAATGGAAACTGCGAAATCCTTTTCTTGTATTTGGTGCACAATGGAACGTTGGGAATTTCTTCTTTAAGGAAGTTGTTGATGGAGGAAAAAAGACCTTCTCTCTCTCTCTCTCTCTCTCTCCTCTCTCTCTCTCTCTCTCTCTCTCTCTCTCTCTCTCTCTCTCTCTCTCTCTCCGGTAAATGTGTTCAATGCATAAGATTTCTCTAAATGCTTAAACCAAATGGAGTCTCTGCGGATGGACTCAAAAGTCTTTGAGACATCCAAAATCCTTTTAACTCTCTCTCTCTCTCTCTCTCTCTCTCTCTCTCCTCTCTCTCTCTCTCTCTCTCTCTCTCCTCCCTCTCTCCTCTCCCTCTCTCTCTCTCTCTCTCTCTCTCTCTCTCTCTCTCTCTCTCTCTCTCTCTCCCTCTCTCTCTCTCTCTCTCTCTCTCTCTCTCTCTCTCTCGGTAAATGTGTTCAATGCATAAGATTTCTCTAAATGCTTAAACTAAATCGCTCCACTAAATAGAGTCTGCGGATGGACTAAAAATCTTTGTGACATCCAAAATTATTTTAACTCTCTCTCTCTCTCTCTCTCTCTCTCTCTCTCTCTCTCTCTCTCTCTCTCTCTCTCCGGTAAATGAGTTCAATGCATAAGATTTCTCTAAATGCTTAAACTAAATCGCACTACCAAATGGAGTCTCTGCGGATGGACTAAAAACTTTTTTTAGGCATACAAAATCCACGTAACTCTCTCTCTCTCTCTCTCTCTCTCTCTCTCTCTCTCTCTCTCTCTCTCTCTCTCCTCTCTCTCTCTCTCTCTCTCTCTCTCCCCGGTAAATGAGTTCAATAATAAGTTAGACAAGATCATAAGATTTCTCTAAATGCTTAAACTAAATCGCTCTACCAAATGGAGTCTCTGTGGATGGACTCAAAAATCTTTGAGACGTCCAAAATCCTTTTAAATCTCTCTCTCTCTCTCTCTCTCTCTCTCTCTCTCTCTCTCTCTCTCTCTCTCTCTCTCTCTCCGGTAAATGAGTTCAATCCATAAGAACTTCAAATGCTTAAACTAAATCGCTCTTCCAAAGAGCAAATGGAGTCTCTGCGGATGGACTCAAAAGTATTTGAGACATCCAAAATCCTTTTAACTCTCTCTCTCTCTCTCTCTCTCTCTCTCTCTCTCTCTCTCTCTCTCTCTCTCTCTCTCTCTCTCCGGTAAATGAGTTTAATCCATAAGAACTCTAAATGCTTAAACTAATTCGCTCTACCAGATGGAGTCTGCGGATGGACTAAAAATCTTTGAGACATCCAAAATCTTTTTAACGGTCTCTCTCTCTCTCTCTCTCTCTCCTCTCTCTCTCTCTCTCTCTCTCTCTCTCTCTCTCTCTCTCTCTCTCTCTGGTAAATGAGTTCATTAATGTTAGACAAGATCGTAAGAACTCTCTAAATGCTTGAACTAAATCGCTCTACCAAATAGAGTCTGTGGATGGACTGAAAATCTTTGAGACATCCAAAATCCTTTTAACTTTCTCTCTCTCTCTCTCTCTCTCTCTCTCTCTCTCTCTCTCTCTCTCTCTCTCTCTCTCTCTCTCTCTGCCACATATGGATTAAACTATCATACGAATGTTTAATCAACAAGTTAGGTTCTTATTCTTTTGTGTTCGAATTTTGCGTTTTTTCATGTTTTTTTTCATACACTTTCTTCTTCCTTTCCTTATCTTTATTAACCTTTGCTTTGCTTGTCCACTCTTTTTTTTCTGTTTTATTTACTCTTTTGAGTTATCTAACATTTTTACCTTTGATTTTTATACCTTCGTGTTTTTTTTTTTTTTTTTTTTTTTTTTTTTTTTTTTTTTTTTTTTTTTTTTTTTATCCACTTTCTTCAGACTTTCTTTTCTTAATTTTTTTTTGTGTTTTTCGACATTCAAAGTTTTTGTGTTTTCGTTTATATTTACACTTCTTTTCCCTATCATCCGGTTTGCTTTCACTTTTTTTTTGTCTCTAAACATTCAAAGATTTTGCGTTTTTTTTATCTTTACACTTCTTATTTCTTTTTTCCATTTCTTTCCTCTCATCCACTTTCATCTGGCTTTCTCTTTTTTATCATCGTCAGCATTTCTTTTACTTTTTTGTCTTTTTAGACATTCAAAGATTTTGTGTTTCCTTTTATCTTTACACTTCTTATTTCTTTGTTTCATTTTCTTTCCTCTCATCCACTTTCCCCCAGCTTTCTCTTCTTTATCACCCGGTTTGCTTTTACTTTTTTTTTTGTCTTTTTAAATATTCAAAGATTTTGCGTTCCCTTTTATCTTTATTTATTTTTTCCATTCTCCTTCCTCTCCTCCACTTTCCCTTGGCTTTCTCTACTTTATCATCATCAGCTTTTCTTTTACTTTTTGGTCTTTTTACACATTCAAAGATTTTACGTTTCCCTTTTATCTTTACACTTCTTATTTATTTTTTCAATTTTCCTTCTTCTCATCCACTTTCCCCTGGCTTTCTCTTCTTTATCATCCTCAACTTTTCTTTTACTTCTTTTGGTCTTTTTACACATTCAAAGATTTTACGTTTCCCTTTTATCTTTACACTTCTTATTTATTTTTTCAATTTTCCTTCTTCTCATCCACTTTCCCCTGGCTTTCTCTTCTTTATCATCCTCAACTTTTCTTTTACTTCTTTTGGTCTTTTTAAACATTCAAAGATTTTGCGTTTCCTTTATCTTTACACTTCTTATTTCTTTTTTCCCATTTTCTTTCCTCTCATCCCTGGCTTTCTTTTCTTTATCATCCGGTTTGCTTTTACTTTTTTTTTGTCTTTAAATATTCAAAGACTTTGCGTTTCCTTTTATCTTTACACTTCTTATTTCTTTTTCCTTCTCTCTACCTCTCCTCCCGATTAGCTGCCAGTTAGCGTATGCACCCCCGCCACCACTTCACTTTTATCCCAACGAGTTGAGACGATTTCCTGGAAGATAATCTTGAATTTCTTCTAGAAAAAAGGGTCACTGAGTAAAGATTTGGCAATTACTGTTGATACTTCTAATGTGGCAATTCATTCCTTTGATGTTTGAGCGTAGGAAATAACGTGACAACCATTGAGATCTGAATCCATTCGACTCTAAAGAGTCCTAAAGAGTCCTATCAGATTTAGGATGAGATCAAAGGATGTGTCTTTAGACTCCTTCTGGTGTAGTTGTCTTGTGTAGTGCGCATGTTGGGGGTACTGTTGTAAAGAGAGAGAGGCGTTGTAAAGAGAGAGGCTGTTGTGAAGAGATGGACGTTACTGTTGTAAAGAGAGAGAGGCGTTGTAAAGAGAGAGGCTGTTGTGAAGAGATGGACGTTACTGTTGTAAAGAGAGAGAGGCGTTGTAAAGAGAGAGGCTGTTGTGAAGAGATGGACGTTACTGTTGTAAAGAGAGAGAGGTGTTGTAAAGAGAGAGGCTGTTGTGAAGAGATGGACGTTACTGTTGTAAAGAGAGAGAGAGGCGTTGTAAAGAGAGAAGCTGTTGTGAAGAGAGGGACGTTACTGTTGTAAAGAGAGAGAGGCGTTGTAAATAGAGGGGCTGTTGTAAAGAGAGGGACGTTACTGTTGTAAAGAGAGAGAAGCGTTGTAAAGAGAGAGGCTGTTGTAAAGAGAGGGACGTTACTGTTGTAAAGAGAGAGAGGCGTTGCAAAGAGAGAGAGACGTTGTAAAGAGAGAGGCGTTGCAAAGAGAGAGGTGTTTTAAAGGGAGAGGCGTTGCTATTTCTGTTGTAAAGAGAGAGGCGTTACTGCTGTATAGAGAGAAGTGTTTTGAAGAGAGAGGCGTTGTTGTTTCTTTTGTAAAGAGAGAGGCGTTACTGCTGTATAGAGAGAAGTGTTTTGAAGAGAGAGGCGTTGTTGTTTCTTTTGTAAAGAGAGAGGCGTTACTGTTGTAAAGAGTGAGGTGTTATAAAGAGGGGTGTTGCAAAGAGAGAGGTGTTTTAAAAAGAAAGGCGTTGCTGTTTTTTTTAAGAGAGAGGCGTTACTGCTGTAAAGGGAGAGGCGTTCCTGTTGTAAAGAGAGAAGTGTTTTAAAGAGAGAGGCGTTGCTGTTTCTTTTGTAAAGAGAGGGGTGTTCCTGTTGCAAAGGGAGAGGTGGTTTAAAGAGAGAGGCGTTGCTATTTCTGTTGTAAGGAGAGAGGCGTTACTGCTGTAAAGAGAGGGACGTTACTGTTGTAAAGAGAGAAGTGTTTTAAAGAGAGAGGCCTTGCTGTTTCTTTTTTAAAGAGAGGCGTTACTGTTGTAAACAGAGAAGTCTTTTAAGGAGAATGATGAAAAGAGCAAAATTTTACAAGGCTTATAATTTTTCTTATGATCAAAATAGCCGTTTTCCCAGGTGCTCACATAAATTGAAGAAAATAAAGGCCATAAACAATATGTCTATTCATCTTGTTTGTATCGCAACCTTTATCAAAGGCCACAAAGACTTTCAAAGACTTTAAAAGACTTCAAAAGACTTTGAAGGTCATAGCAGAAAAGACACCTGACGCAGTCGAAGAATGACACCTTTGGGTCTTCCACCTGCTGGTGTAAATGACACCAGCAGCATTGAGTCTCACCAAGAAATTCCTTGAGGCTGAGGAGTGTCACTTGGCAGGATGGTATGTCTGGCGTATACGCAGTTGGGAGGTTTTTATCTCGCAAGAAGGCATTTGTTTGATTGTGCGTAATCCTTGAAGGATAGGTGAGAAATTTCCCCTATATAATGAAGAGCAAGAGTCTGGTTATAAGTTATATATATATATATATATATATATATATATATATATATATATATATATATATATATATATCTAACTAGTTTCGTGATACTTCTTCAGAGGACTGATTTATTAAGCGAATTCTCTCTACATTTCACATGGTACAGTGAGAATAAGAACATACATTTATATATATATATATATATATATATATATATATATATATATATATATATATATATATATATATATATATATATATGTATATATATGCATATATATGTATATATATATGTATATGTATGTATATAGTATGTATAATATACAGTATATGTATATATATTTATATATATATATATATATATATATATATATATATATATATATATATATATGTATATATAATATGTATAATATATATGTATATATTTATATATTATATATATATATGTTTATATATATAAATATATATATACATATATATATATAAATGTATATAATATATATATATATATATATATATATATATATATATATATATATTTATATAATTATATATATATATTTCTTTCTTGTCACGGGTATGGGGAAGAGGGAGCAGTCATACCTTGCTGAGAGGAGGCACCCTGAGAGGTACACTCGGAAGCCACAACTACCGTGTTGTAGTTAGGAAAGGGGGAGGGGGTAGGAAAGGGTTGAATCTGTGTGTGCGCGTGGATATATCTCTAAATACTAAGTCACTTTTGACGGGTCACGTGCACTAGTAAAGGAAGATTCGTGGACAGATAGTTTCAATTTTTATCTCCGCCAACGAAGTTGGAAGGAGGTTACGATTTTGCTCACTGTTTGTGTGTTTTTGTTTGTGTGTGTGTGTTTGTGAACAGCTTCCTGGCTTCAGTTTTAATCGTAGAGTAATGAAACTTGTAGGGATGAACTATTATGTATAAAGCTGGAAATAATTAAATTTTGGAAGGTCAAGGTCAAAGGTCAAGGTCATGGTCAAGCGAAATCTCCAATTCGCGTAATCAGTCATAAGTTTGGACATCATTGTCACAGAGACTTCAAAGTTGGTTCAAATTCGAGTGTATGAAAATCCACGCCAATTAATACATGTTAAGGTCAAAGGTAAAAGTCACGCAAAAGGTCAAGAAAAAAACTGCCGTGGCGGAGGTCTGAGCTCTACTGAGTGCCCTTCTAGTTATTTTCATTGGACCTAACTTGAGCGCTGATCATATGTATATATGGTCAGTCTCTAGGGCATTGTCCTGCTTAATAGGGCAATGTCACTGTCCCTTGTCTCTGCCATTCATGAGCAGCCTTAAACCTTTAATAGTCCCTTCTTTTATCAGAATTTACAACAGGTCTGACCCACTATTTTATCATTTTGTTTCCATCCATTATTGGTAACGTCCTTGCTTGGCAATCTATTGCACGGGGGTTCGAAGCCCGCTCAATCTCGATAGTTTCTAGTAGTGTCTGCAACCTCACCATCCTTGTGAGCTAGGGATGAGTTTTTTGGGGGGGAGTCTATTGGTGTACCTGCTGAGTCGTCAGCAGCCATTGCCTGGCCCTCCCTGGTCCTAGCTCGATGGAGAGGTCAGTCTCTAGGACATTGTCACTAGTCTCTAGGACATGGTCACTGTCCCAAACCTCTGCCATTCATGAGTGACTTTTAAACTTATTGAATTGTATTCTTGGACCAAGTCCTATCCATAAAGTATTCAAGAAATATATTAATTCATATTGAAGTTACTAAAATTGAAAAAAAAAATTGGTAATTTCTTACGCTTGGAAGCTCAACTATAAATAACCCATTAAAATCAGAATGAATTAAAAATAACATTTAACAAAAATTATCACAGTATTCTTCTTTTTCTTTATTTTCTTTAAATTCCGTATTTACTTACAAGTAAATGTAAGCAATGTAACTTAGAGCCGAGGCGAACTTCATTCTTTCAAACTTAGCTCCTCCAAGTTCCTCCGGCGGGAGGGAGGGGGAAAGAGGGTGAGGGGAGGGGTGTTCAGGAAATCCTAGGGGCACCTTTAACTTTAAATTAGCAACTCCTCCTTAACTCAAGTAATTACTCAAGTTTCTCTCGTTTTGGGGGCCCCGCTTGTTATGCAAGAGACAACGAGACCCTGGCAATGCTGTTCTCTTGCATCGACTCCTTAAGTATATTGCTTTTGTCTTAAACATACTTTGAAAATTCATTTCTAATTTTCGTATTTTGATGTTTTGGCTATCTCGTGTTTAGCAATATTAGTTTTCATTTTTACTGTGGCTATTGGAAACGTCCCTGCCTGGTGGTGTTTATCTATATTAGTTCTCCTTATTACTTTGGCTGTTGGTGTTTGCCTGGTCGTCGTGTTTATCTGTATTAGTTCTCCTTATTACTTTGGCTGTTGGAAACGTCCCTGCCTGGTCGTCGTGTTTATCTGTATTAATTCTCCTTATTACTTTGGCTATTGGAAACGTCCCTGCCTGGTCGTCGTGTTTATCTGTATTAGTTCTCCTTATTACTTTGGCTGTTGGAAACGTCCCTGCCTGGTCGTCGTGTTTATCTGTATTAGTTCTCCTTATTACTTTGGCTGTTGGAAACGTCCCTGCCTGGTCGTCGTGTTTATCTGTATTAGTTCTCCTTATTACTTTGGCTGTTGGAAACGTCCCTACCT
>NC_090728.1:193586674-193604174 GCF_036898095.1 Palaemon carinicauda | reverse complement strand
TGCACTTACTCGCACAATCATGAAGATTTCCACCCTTCCCACCCCCTCCCCCCTTTTCTAACTACAACATGGCAGTTGGGGTTTCTTAGTGTACATCTCTGGGTACCCCCTCTGGCCATAGTATGACTACTCTCTTTCCTACATACCCGAGGGACGGAAAGAGTCACATTAGTTATACGTCTGGCAATGTCGCTCAGCGTGACCGGATAGAAATAATATATATATATATATATATATATATATATATATATATATATATATACATATACATATACAGTATATATATATATATATATATATATATATATATATATATATATATATACAGTATATATATATATATATATATATACATACATATACAGTATATATACTGTATATTTATGTATATATATATGTATATATGTGTATATATATATATATATATGTGTGTGTATAGTCTCACTCAGTGACATTGCCAGACGTATAACTACTCGGTCTCTCACCATCCTTCGGCTAGGGGGATGAGGAAGATGCTTGAGAATTCAAAGCTTTCTAAATATTTAGCCGTCCTTTTTTATAGAATAAAAATGACGGGTCACATACACTAGTTTATTATACCATCTATATTTCCTTCTCTTTATATATTGTTATCCATCGTCAGTAATCTTTTAACTCTAATTAAAATTACTTAAAATAAAAATAATTAAAAAAATCGTGAACCCCTTCTCTACTGATAAATCTCTGGCTTAATTCCGAACACAAAATAACATCTGTATCCATTAAATTTTCCTTTTTTATTTCTGCCTGTTCCAATCATAACCATTCTCTCTCTCTCTCTCCTCTCTCTCTCTCTCTCTCTCTCTCTCTCTCTCTCTCTCTCTCTCTCTCTCTCTCTCCTCTTGCGAGAAGGGAATTATCGAAGTCTGAAAATTTTTGCAAACCACATATTTTCATACGGCTTTTTTTTTTTTTTGTGTGTGTGTGTGTGTGTGTGTGTGTGTGTGTGTGTGTGTGTGTAAGCGCTTGCTGTTCCAAATGTGCTTCCCTTGCTGTGGTCCATCCGGAAAACAATGTTTTTTTTTTCTTTCTTTTTTTAAATTTTCTGTTTTGAGAGAGTTACCTGAATTCAAGATATGTGCTTAAGGGAATGATGAAATTCTGTTTTCTTGTGGTATAATATATTTAAGTTATGTGTAAGCTTATCCACATGCATTTATACAATACAGATATAAAGAAGATTAAAAGACGAAAGTAAAAGAAATAAGAACTTGTAATAAGAGAAATTGATGGAATGAACTTGGGGTAAGAAGGGCTTATATTGTGCAATGGCAATTATGATACTACGTCTCCTCCTTGCAGTTTTTTACGCTGATATGAAAAGACCGACCGTGAAGACCATTTCATATAAATTGAAAAAAGAAAAAAAAAGGAATAATTATACGAAAATGATAAAAGAAAGGACATTAGCTTACATAATGATATAAAACTTCGAAACTGTATTGATAAAAGGCATATAGTCGTGATATGAATTTCCTTCAGATATAATATGAAACTAAGCCCTCCTGAACACTAAGGGTTGTGGTGGCTGATGTGGTAACGTCCCTGAATGCTGAACGCTAGATTGGGGTTCGAGTCCCGCTTATACTCGTTAGTTTTTTTCGTTGTAACCTCACCATCCTTGTGAGCTAAGGATGGGGATTTTGAGAAGCCTATAGGTCTATCTGTTGAGTCATCAGCAACCATTGCCAGGCCCTCCTTGGTCCTAGCTTGGGTGGAGAGGGGACTTGGGCGCTGATCATATATATGGTCAGTCTCTAGGGCATTGTCTTGCTTGATAGAGCAATGTCACTGTCCCTTGCCTCTGCCATTCATGAGCGACCTTTAAACCTTTAATTCTTACGTCAAAACAATAAGTCCCCTGTCCCTTGCCCTGCCATTCATGAGCGACCTTTAAACCTTTAATTCTTACGTCAAAACAATAAGTCCCCTGTCCCTTGCCTCTGCCATTCATGAGCGACCTTTAAACCTTTAATTCTTACGTCAAAACAATAAGTCCCCTGTCCCTTGCCTCTGCCATTCATGAGCGACCTTTAAACCTTTAATTCTTACGTCAAAACAATAAGTCCCCTGTCCCTTGCCTCTGCCATTCATGAGCGACCTTTAAACCTTTAATTCTTACGTCAAAACAATAAGTCCCCTGTCCCTTGCCTCTGCCATTCATGAGCGACCTTTAAACCTTTAATTCTTACGTCAAAACAATAAGTCCCCTGTCCCTTGCCTCTGCCATTCATGAGCGACCTTTAAACCTTTAATCCTTACGTCAAAACAATAAGTCCCCTGTCCCTTGCCTCTGCCATTCATGAGCGACCTTTAAACCAACGTCAGAACAATAAGTCCCCTGTCCCTTGCCTCTGCCATTCATGAGCGACCTTTAAACCTTTAATCCTTACGTCAAAACAATAAGTCCCCTGTCCCTTGCCTCTGCCATTCATGAGCGACCTTTAAACCTTTAAACCAACGTCAGAACAATAAGTCCCCTGTCCCTTGCCTCTGCCATTCATGAGCGACCTTTAAACCTTTAAACCAAGCGTCAAAACAATAAGTCCCCTGTCCCTTGCCTCTGCCATTCATGAGCGACCTTTAAACCTTTAATCCTTACGTCAAAACAATAAGTCCCCTGTCCCTTGCCTCTGCCATTCATGAGCGACCTTTAAACCTTTAAACCAAGCGTCAGAACAATAAGTCCCCTGTCCCTTGCCTCTGCCATTCATGAGCGACCTTTAAACCTTTAATCCTTACGTCAAAACAATAAGTCCCCTGTCCCTTGCCTCTGCCATTCATGAGCGACCTTTAAACCTTTAAACCAAGCGTCAGAACAATAAGTCCCCTGTCCCTTGCCTTGCCATTCATGAGCGACCTTTAAACCTTTAAACCAAGCGTCAGAACAATAAGTCCCCTGTCCCTTGCCTCTGCCATTCATGAGCGACCTTTAAACCTTTAAACCTTAGCGTCAGAACAATAAGTCCCCTGTCCCTTGCCTCTGCCATTCATGAGCGACCTTTAAACCTTTAAACCTTGCGTCAGAACAATAAGTCCCCTGTCCCTTGCCTCTGCCATTCATGAGCGACCTTTAAACCTTTAAACCAAGCGTCAGAACAATAAGTCCCCTGTCCCTTGCCTCTGCCATTCATGAGCGACCTTTAAACCTTTAAACCAAGCGTCAGAACAATAAGTCCCCTGTCCCTTGCCTCTGCCATTCATGAGCGACCTTTAAACCATGTGTCAGAACAATAAGTCCCCTGTCCCTTGCCACTGCCATTCATGAGCGACCTTTAAACCTTTAATCCTTACGTCAAAACAATAAGTCCCCTGTCCCTTGCCACTGCCATTCATGAGCGACCTTTAAACCTTTAATCCTTACGTCAAAACAATAAGTCCCCTGTCCCTTGCCTCTGCCATTCATGAGCGACCTTTAAACCTTTAATCCTTACGTCAAAACAATAAGTCCCCTGTCCCTTGCCTCTGCCATTCATGAGCGACCTTTAAACCTTTAAACCTTACGTCAGAACAATAAGTCCCCTGTCCCTTGCCTCTGCCATTCATGAGCGACCTTTAAACCATGTGTCAGAACAATAAGTCCCCTGTCCCTTGCCACTGCCATTCATGAGCGACCTTTAAACCTTTAATCCTTACGTCAAAACAATAAGTCCCCTGTCCCTTGCCACTGCCATTCATGAGCGACCTTTAAACCATGTGTCAGAACAATAAGTCCCCTGTCCCTTGCCACTGCCATTCATGAGCGACCTTTAAACCTTTAATCCTTACGTCAAAACAATAAGTCCCCTGTCCCTTGCCTCTGCCATTCATGACGACCTTTAAACCTTTAAACCAAGCGTCAGAACAATAAGTCCCCTGTCCCTTGCCTCTGCCATTCATGAGCGACCTTTAAACCTTTAAACCAAGCGTCAGAACAATAAGTCCCCTGTCCCTTGCCTCTGCCATTCATGAGCGACCTTTAAACCTTTAACCTTACGTCAGAACAATAAGTCCCCTGTCCCTTGCCACTGCCATTCATGAGCGACCTTTAAACCATGTGTCAGAACAATAAGTCCCCTGTCCCTTGCCTCTGCCATTCATGAGCGACCTTTAAACCATGTGTCAGAACAATAAGTCCCCTGTCCCTTGCCACTGCCATTCATGAGCGACCTTTAAACCATGTGTCAGAACAATAAGTCCCCTGTCCCTTGCCTCTGCCATTCATGAGCGACCTTTAAACCTTTAATCCTTACGTCAAAACAATAAGTCCCCTGTCCCTTGCCTCTGCCATTCATGAGCGACCTTTAAACCTTTAAACCAGCGTCAGAACAATAAGTCCCCTGTCCCTTGCCTCTGCCATTCATGAGCGACCTTTAAACCTTTAATCCTTACGTCAAAACAATAAGTCCCCTGTCCCTTGCCTCTGCCATTCATGAGCGACCTTTAAACCATGTGTCAGAACAATAAGTCCCCTGTCCCTTGCCTCTGCCATTCATGAGCGACCTTTAAACCTTTAATCCTTACGTCAAAACAATAAGTCCCCTGTCCCTTGCCTCTGCCATTCATGAGCGACCTTTAAACCTTTAAACCAAGCGTCAGAACAATAAGTCCCCTGTCCCTTGCCTCTGCCATTCATGAGCGACCTTTAAACCTTTAAACCAAGCGTCAGAACAATAAGTCCCCTGTCCCTTGCCTCTGCCATTCATGAGCGACCTTTAAACCTTTAAACCAAGCGTCAGAACAATAAGTCCCCTGTCCCTTGCCTCTGCCATTCATGAGCGACCTTTAAACCAAGCGTCAGAACAATAAGTCCCCTGTCCCTTGCCTCTGCCATTCATGAGCGACCTTTAAACCTTTAACCTTACGTCAGAACAATAAGTCCCCTGTCCCTTGCCTCTGCCATTCATGAGCGACCTTTAAACCTTTAAACCAAGCGTCAGAACAATAAGTCCCCTGTCCCTTGCCTCTGCCATTCATGAGCGACCTTTAAACCTTTAAACCAAGCGTCAGAACAATAAGTCCCCTGTCCCTTGCCTCTGCCATTCATGAGCGACCTTTAAACCTTTAAACCAAGCGTCAGAACAATAAGTCCCCTGTCCCTTGCCTCTGCCATTCATGAGCGACCTTTAAACCTTTAAACCAAGCGTCAGAACAATAAGTCCCCTGTCCCTTGCCTCTGCCATTCATGAGCGACCTTTAAACCATGTGTCAGAACAATAAGTCCCCTGTCCCTTGCCACTGCCATTCATGAGCGACCTTTAAACCTTTAATCCTTACGTCAAAACAATAAGTCCCCTGTCCCTTGCCACTGCCATTCATGAGCGACCTTTAAACCTTTAATCCTTACGTCAAAACAATAAGTCCCCTGTCCCTTGCCTCTGCCATTCATGAGCGACCTTTAAACCTTTAAATCCAAGCGTCAGAACAATAAGTCCCCTGTCCCTTGCCTCTGCCATTCATGAGCGACCTTTAAACCTTTAAACCAAGCGTCAGAACAATAAGTCCCCTGTCCCTTGCCTCTGCCATTCATGAGCGACCTTTAAACCTTTAACCTTACGTCAGAACAATAAGTCCCCTGTCCCTTGCCACTGCCATTCATGAGCGACCTTTAAACCATGTGTCAGAACAATAAGTCCCCTGTCCCTTGCCTCTGCCATTCATGAGCGACCTTTAAACCATGTGTCAGAACAATAAGTCCCCTGTCCCTTGCCACTGCCATTCATGAGCGACCTTTAAACCATGTGTCAGAACAATAAGTCCCCTGTCCCTTGCCTCTGCCATTCATGAGCGACCTTTAAACCTTTAATCCTTACGTCAAAACAATAAGTCCCCTGTCCCTTGCCTCTGCCATTCATGAGCGACCTTTAAACCTTTAAACCAGCGTCAGAACAATAAGTCCCCTGTCCCTTGCCTCTGCCATTCATGAGCGACCTTTAAACCTTTAATCCTTACGTCAAAACAATAAGTCCCCTGTCCCTTGCCTCTGCCATTCATGAGCGACCTTTAAACCATGTGTCAGAACAATAAGTCCCCTGTCCCTTGCCTCTGCCATTCATGAGCGACCTTTAAACCTTTAATCCTTACGTCAAAACAATAAGTCCCCTGTCCCTTGCCTCTGCCATTCATGAGCGACCTTTAAACCTTTAAACCAAGCGTCAGAACAATAAGTCCCCTGTCCCTTGCCTCTGCCATTCATGAGCGACCTTTAAACCTTTAAACCAAGCGTCAGAACAATAAGTCCCCTGTCCCTTGCCTCTGCCATTCATGAGCGACCTTTAAACCTTTAAACCAAGCGTCAGAACAATAAGTCCCCTGTCCCTTGCCTCTGCCATTCATGAGCGACCTTTAAACCAAGCGTCAGAACAATAAGTCCCCTGTCCCTTGCCTCTGCCATTCATGAGCGACCTTTAAACCTTTAACCTTACGTCAGAACAATAAGTCCCCTGTCCCTTGCCTCTGCCATTCATGAGCGACCTTTAAACCTTTAAACCAAGCGTCAGAACAATAAGTCCCCTGTCCCTTGCCTCTGCCATTCATGAGCGACCTTTAAACCTTTAAACCAAGCGTCAGAACAATAAGTCCCCTGTCCCTTGCCTCTGCCATTCATGAGCGACCTTTAAACCTTTAAATCCTTACGTCAAAACAATAAGTCCCCTGTCCCTTGCCTCTGCCATTCATGAGCGACCTTTAAACCTTTAATCCTTACGTCAAAACAATAAGTCCCCTGTCCCTTGCCTCTGCCATTCATGAGCGACCTTTAAACCTTTAAACCAAGCGTCAGAACAATAAGTCCCCTGTCCCTTGCCTCTGCCATTCATGAGCGACCTTTAAACCTTTAAACCAAGCGTCAGAACAATAAGTCCCCTGTCCCTTGCCTCTGCCATTCATGAGCGACCTTTAAACCAAGCGTCAGAACAATAAGTCCCCTGTCCCTTGCCTCTGCCATTCATGAGCGACCTTTAAACCTTTAACCTTACGTCAGAACAATAAGTCCCCTGTCCCTTGCCTCTGCCATTCATGAGCGACCTTTAAACCTTTAAACCAAGCGTCAGAACAATAAGTCCCCTGTCCCTTGCCTCTGCCATTCATGAGCGACCTTTAAACCTTTAAACCAAGCGTCAGAACAATAAGTCCCCTGTCCCTTGCCTCTGCCATTCATGAGCGACCTTTAAACCTTTAAACCAAGCGTCAGAACAATAAGTCCCCTGTCCCTTGCCTCTGCCATTCATGAGCGACCTTTAAACCTTTAAACCAAGCGTCAGAACAATAAGTCCCCTGTCCCTTGCCTCTGCCATTCATGAGCGACCTTTAAACCTTTAAACCAAGCGTCAGAACAATAAGTCCCCTGTCCCTTGCCTCTGCCATTCATGAGCGACCTTTAAACCATGTGTCAGAACAATAAGTCCCCTGTCCCTTGCCACTGCCATTCATGAGCGACCTTTAAACCTTTAATCCTTACGTCAAAACAATAAGTCCCCTGTCCCTTGCCACTGCCATTCATGAGCGACCTTTAAACCTTTAATCCTTACGTCAAAACAATAAGTCCCCTGTCCCTTGCCACTGCCATTCATGAGCGACCTTTAAACCTTTAAACCAAGCGTCAGAACAATAAGTCCCCTGTCCCTTGCCTCTGCCATTCATGAGCGACCTTTAAACCTTTAAACCAAGCGTCAGAACAATAAGTCCCCTGTCCCTTGCCTCTGCCATTCATGAGCGACCTTTAAACCTTTAAACCAAGCGTCAGAACAATAAGTCCCCTGTCCCTTGCCTCTGCCATTCATGAGCGACCTTTAAACCTTTAAACCTTAGCGTCAGAACAATAAGTCCCCTGTCCCTTGCCTCTGCCATTCATGAGCGACCTTTAAACCTTTAAACCTTGCGTCAGAACAATAAGTCCCCTGTCCCTTGCCTCTGCCATTCATGAGCGACCTTTAAACCTTTAAACCTTAGCGTCAGAACAATAAGTCCCCTGTCCCTTGCCTCTGCCATTCATGAGCGACCTTTAAACCTTTAATCCTTACGTCAAAACAATAAGTCCCCTGTCCCTTGCCACTGCCATTCATGAGCGACCTTTAAACCTTTAATCCTTACGTCAAAACAATAAGTCCCCTGTCCCTTGCCACTGCCATTCATGAGCGACCTTTAAACCTTTAATCCTTACGTCAAAACAATAAGTCCCCTGTCCCTTGCCACTGCCATTCATGAGCGACCTTTAAACCTTTAAACCAAGCGTCAGAACAATAAGTCCCCTGTCCCTTGCCTCTGCCATTCATGAGCGACCTTTAAACCTTTAAACCAAGCGTCAGAACAATAAGTCCCCTGTCCCTTGCCTCTGCCATTCATGAGCGACCTTTAAACCTTTAAACCAAGCGTCAGAACAATAAGTCCCCTGTCCCTTGCCTCTGCCATTCATGAGCGACCTTTAAACCTTTCAATCCTTACGTCAAAACAATAAGTCCCCTGTCCCTTGCCTCTGCCATTCATGAGCGACCTTTAAACCTTTAATCCTTACGTCAAAACAATAAGTCCCCTGTCCCTTGCCTCTGCCATTCATGAGCGACCTTTAAACCTTTAAACCAAGCGTCAGAACAATAAGTCCCCTGTCCCTTGCCTCTGCCATTCATGAGCGACCTTTAAACCTTTAATCCTTACGTCAAAACAATAAGTCCCCTGTCCCTTGCCTCTGCCATTCATGAGCGACCTTTAAACCTTTAAACCAAGCGTCAGAACAATAAGTCCCCTGTCCCTTGCCTCTGCCATTCATGAGCGACCTTTAAACCATGTGTCAGAACAATAAGTCCCCTGTCCCTTGCCACTGCCATTCATGAGCGACCTTTAAACCTTTAAACCAAGCGTCAGAACAATAAGTCCCCTGTCCCTTGCCTCTGCCATTCATGAGCGACCTTTAAACCATGTGTCAGAACAATAACTCCCCTGTCCCTTGCCTCTGCCATTCATGAGCGACCTTTAAACCATGTGTCAGAACAATAAGTCCCCTGTCCCTTGCCTCTGCCATTCATGAGCGACCTTTAAACCTTTAAACCAAGCGTCAGAACAATAAGTCCCCTGTCCCTTGCCTCTGCCATTCATGAGCGACCTTTAAACCATGTGTCAGAACAATAACTCCCCTGTCCCTTGCCTCTGCCATTCATGAGCGACCTTTAAACCATGTGTCAGAACAATAAGTCCCCTGTCCCTTGCCTCTGCCATTCATGAGCGACCTTTAAACCTTTAAACCAAGCGTCAGAACAATAAGTCCCCTGTCCCTTGCCTCTGCCATTCATGAGCGACCTTTAAACCATGTGTCAGAACAATAAGTCCCCTGTCCCTTGCCACTGCCATTTATGAGCGACCTTTAAACCTTTAAACCAAGCGTCAGAACAATAAGTCCCCTGTCCCTTGCCTCTGCCATTCATGAGCGACCTTTAAACCATGTGTCAGAACAATAAGTCCCCTGTCCCTTGCCTCTGCCATTCATGAGCGACCTTTAAACCATGTGTCAGAACAATAAGTCCCCTGTCCCTTGCCTCTGCCATTCATGAGCGACCTTTAAACCTTTAAACCAAGCGTCAGAACAATAAGTCCCCTGTCCCTTGCCTCTGCCATTCATGAGCGACCTTTAAACCATGTGTCAGAACAATAAGTCCCCTGTCCCTTGCCACTGCCATTCATGAGCGACCTTTAAACCTTTAATCCTTACGTCAAAACAATAAGTCCCCTGTCCCTTGCCACTGCCATTCATGAGCGACCTTTAAACCTTTAATCCTTACGTCAAAACAATAAGTCCCCTGTCCCTTGCCTCTGCCATTCATGAGCGACCTTTAAACCTTTAAACCAAGCGTCAGAACAATAAGTCCCCTGTCCCTTGCCTCTGCCATTCATGAGCGACCTTTAAACCTTTAAACCAAGCGTCAGAACAATAAGTCCCCTGTCCCTTGCCTCTGCCATTCATGAGCGACCTTTAAACCATGTGTCAGAACAATAAGTCCCCTGTCCCTTGCCACTGCCATTCATGAGCGACCTTTAAACCTTTAATCCTTACGTCAAAACAATAAGTCCCCTGTCCCTTGCCACTGCCATTCATGAGCGACCTTTAAACCTTTAATCCTTACGTCAATACAATAAGTCCCCTGTCCCTTGCCTCTGCCATTCATGAGCGACCTTTAAACCTTTAAACCAAGCGTCAGAACAATAAGTCCCCTGTCCCTTGCCTCTGCCATTCATGAGCGACCTTTAAACCTTTAAACCAAGCGTCAGAACAATAAGTCCCCTGTCCCTTGCCTCTGCCATTCATGAGCGACCTTTAAACCTTTAAACCTTGCGTCAGAACAATAAGTCCCCTGTCCCTTGCCTCTGCCATTCATGAGCGACCTTTAAACCTTTAATCCTTACGTCAAAACAATAAGTCCCCTGTCCCTTGCCACTGCCATTCATGAGCGACCTTTAAACCTTTAATCCTTACGTCAAAACAATAAGTCCCCTGTCCCTTGCCTCTGCCATTCATGAGCGACCTTTAAACCTTTAAACCAAGCGTCAGAACAATAAGTCCCCTGTCCCTTGCCTCTGCCATTCATGAGCGACCTTTAAACCTTTAATCCTTACGTCAAAACAATAAGTCCCCTGTCCCTTGCCTCTGCCATTCATGAGCGACCTTTAAACCTTTAAACCAAGCGTCAGAACAATAAGTCCCCTGTCCCTTGCCTCTGCCATTCATGAGCGACCTTTAAACCTTTAAACCAAGCGTCGGAACAATAAGTCCCCTGTCCCTTGCCTCTGCCATTCATGAGCGACCTTTAAACCTTTAATCCTTACGTCAAAACAATAAGTCCCCTGTCCCTTGCCTCTGCCATTCATGAGCGACCTTTAAACCTTTAAACCAAGCGTCAGAACAATAAGTCCCCTGTCCCTTGCCTCTGCCATTCATGAGCGACCTTTAAACCTTTAAACCTTGCGTCAGAACAATAAGTCCCCTGTCCCTTGCCTCTGCCATTCATGAGCGACCTTTAAACCTTTAAACCAAGCGTCAGAACAATAAGTCCCCTGTCCCTTGCCTCTGCCATTCATGAGCGACCTTTAAACCTTTAATCCTTACGTCAAAACAATAAGTCCCCTGTCCCTTGCCTCTGCCATTCATGAGCGACCTTTAAACCTTTAAACCAAGCGTCAGAACAATAAGTCCCCTGTCCCTTGCCTCTGCCATTCATGAGCGACCTTTAAACCTTTAAACCAAGCGTCAGAACAATAAGTCCCCTGTCCCTTGCCTCTGCCATTCATGAGCGACCTTTAAACCAAGCGTCAAAACAATAAGTCCCCTGTCCCTTGCCACTGCCATTCATGAGCGACCTTTAAACCTTTAAACCAAGCGTCAGAACAATAAGTCCCCTGTCCCTTGCCTCTGCCATTCATGAGCGACCTTTAAACCTTTAAACCAAGCGTCAGAACAATAAGTCCCCTGTCCCTTGCCTCTGCCATTCATGAGCGACCTTTAAACCTTTAAACCAAGCGTCAGAACAATAAGTCCCCTGTCCCTTGCCTCTGCCATTCATGAGCGACCTTTAAACCTTTAAACCAAGCGTCAGAACAATAAGTCCCCTGTCCCTTGCCTCTGCCATTCATGAGCGACCTTTAAACCTTTAAACCAAGCGTCAGAACAATAAGTCCCCTGTCCCTTGCCTCTGCCATTCATGAGCGACCTTTAAACCTTTAAACCTTGCGTCAGAACAATAAGTCCCCTGTCCCTTGCCTCTGCCATTCATGAGCGACCTTTAAACCTTTAAACCTTGCGTCAGAACAATAAGTCCCCTGTCCCTTGCCTCTGCCATTCATGAGCGACCTTTAAACCTTTAAACCTTGCGTCAGAACAATAAGTCCCCTGTCCCTTGCCTCTGCCATTCATGAGCGACCTTTAAACCTTTAAACCTTGCGTCAGAACAATAAGTCCCCTGTCCCTTGCCACTGCCATTCATGAGCGACCTTTAAACCTTTAAACCTTGCGTCAGAACAATAAGTCCCCTGTCCCTTGCCTCTGCCATTCATGAGCGACCTTTAAACCTTTAAACCTTGCGTCAGAACAATAAGTCCCCTGTCCCTTGCCTCTGCCATTCATGAGCGACCTTTAAACCTTTAAACCTTGCGTCAGAACAATAAGTCCCCTGTCCCTTGCCTCTGCCATTCATGAGCGACCTTTAAACCTTTAAACCTTGCGTCAGAACAATAAGTCCCCTGTCCCTTGCCTCTGCCATTCATGAGCGACCTTTAAACCTTTAAACCTTGCGTCAGAACAATAAGTCCCCTGTCCCTTGCCTCTGCCATTCATGAGCGACCTTTAAACCTTTAAACCAAGCGTCAGAACAATAAGTCCCCTGTCCCTTGCCTCTGCCATTCATGAGCGACCTTTAAACCTTTAAACCTTGCGTCAGAACAATAAGTCCCCTGTCCCTTGCCTCTGCCATTCATGAGCGACCTTTAAACCTTTAAACCTTGCGTCAGAACAATAAGTCCCCTGTCCCTTGCCTCTGCCATTCATGAGCGACCTTTAAACCTTTAAACCAAGCGTCAGAACAATAAGTCCCCTGTCCCTTGCCTCTGCCATTCATGAGCGACCTTTAAACCTTTAAACCAAGCGTCAGAACAATAAGTCCCCTGTCCCTTGCCTCTGCCATTCATGAGCGACCTTTAAACCTTTAATTCTTACGTCAAAACAATAAGTCCCCTGTCCCTTGCCTCTGCCATTCATGAGCGACCTTTAAACCTTTAAACCTTGCGTCAGAACAATAAGTCCCCTGTCCCTTGCCTCTGCCATTCATGAGCGACCTTTAAACCTTTAAACCTTGCGTCAGAACAATAAGTCCCCTGTCCCTTGCCTCTGCCATTCATGACCGACCTTGAAACCCTTTGTTAAACCTTTCGTCAGAACAATAAGTCCCCTGTCCCTTGCCTCTGCCATTCATGAGCGACCTTTAAACCTTTAAACCAAGCGTCAGAACAATAAGTCCCCTGTCCCTTGCCTCTGCCATTCATGAGCGACCTTTAAACCTTTAAACCAAGCGTCAGAACAATAAGTCCCCTGTCCCTTGCCTCTGCCATTCATGAGCGACCTTTAAACCTTTAAACCAAGCGTCAGAACAATAAGTCCCCTGTCCCTTGCCTCTGCCATTCATGAGCGACCTTTAAACCTTTAAACCAAGCGTCAGAACAATAAGTCCCCTGTCCCTTGCCTCTGCCATTCATGAGCGACCTTTAAACCTTTAAACCAAGCGTCAGAACAATAAGTCCCCTGTCCCTTGCCTCTGCCATTCATGAGCGACCTTTAAACCTTTAAACCTTGCGTCAGAACAATAAGTCCCCTGTCCCTTGCCTCTGCCATTCATGACCGACCTTGAAACCCTTTGTTAAACCTTGCGTCAGAACAATAAGTCCCCCTGTCCCTTGCCTCTGCCATTCATGAGCGACCTTTAAACCTTTAAACCTTGCGTCAGAACAATAAGTCCCCTGTCCCTTGCCTCTGCCATTCATGACCGACCTTGAAACCCTTTGTTAAACCTTTCGTCAGAACAATAAGTCCCCTGTCCCTTGCCTCTGCCATTCATGAGCGACCTTTAAACCTTTAAACCTTGCGTCAGAACAATAAGTCCCCTGTCCCTTGCCTCTGCCATTCATGACCGACCTTGAAACCCTTTGTTAAACCTTTCGTCAGAACAATAAGTCCCCTGTACCTTGCCACTGCCATTCATGAGCGACCTTTAAACCTTGCGTCAGAACAATAAGCCCCCAAACCCCCCCCCCCCCCCCCCTCCCACCCCTTTACGTCAGAACACGTTTCAACGTGATATGCGTTTATTTGCAAGACAATGCCTCCGCATCTGAGCGCTAATTCCGAGTTCATTAATATGCGTCTGCGTAGGTTAGTGTATAGCCCCGTTCAAGATGCATTCGTTGTGTCCTATTGCCACACTGAATTAGGCAGCTAATTGGGAAGCATTTAAGGCGAGCTGGAATACGGTAGGGCTGATCACAAGGCTCTAAACCTGTTGGCTATTATTATGAGGAATTAGGCCACTTGGTATTCTAGCTTTGGAATTTAATATAGGTGTGCATTCGTGTGTGTGTGTATATATATATATATATATATATATATATATATATATATATATATATATATATATATATATATACATACAAAGGAAGCCAATGTAAATCGATTATAGACCACCCTCCCACACAATCCCAACCCCCCCCTCCCCCCAAATCTCAAACAAACCCCCCCCCCCCCTTGTTTCGAGCTATTTTAATTCCCCCTTTCGTCTCGCATCAACGTCTGGGAAGACTTCTCTTAACTCGAGTGATTCGGAAGTTATCCTCCAAGAGCCTTTTAAAACTTCTACGCTTCTTTAACGACGCAACTCGAGTTTTCCCCTTGGCAATTTGCGTATTGCTTAAACAAGCAGTGGTTTTACTTGCCATTCCTAACTAGTGTACGCAACCTGTCAAAAATGACATATTTAGATAGGCACAAAATTTGTAAACCTTAGATATGCACTTACTCGCACAATCACGCAGATTTGACCCTTCCCACCCCCTCCCCCCCTTTTCTAACTACAACATGGCAGTTGGGGTTTCTTAGTGTACATCTCTGGGTACCCCCTCTGGCCATGGTATGACTACTCTCTTTCCTACATACCCGAGGGACGGAAAGAGTCACATTAGTTATACGTCTGGCAATGTCGCTCAGCGTGACCGGATAGAAATAATATATATATATATATATATATATATATATATATATATATATATATATATATATATATATATATGTGTGTGTATATATATATATATATATATATATATATATATATATATATATATATATATATATATATATATATACAGTATATATACTGTATATTTATGTATATATATATATATGTATATATGTATATATATATATATATATATATATATATATATATATATATATATATATATATGTATAGTCTCACTCAGTGACATTGCCAGACGTATAACTACTCGGTCTTTCACCATCCTTCGGGTTGGGGGATGAGGCAGTAGTCATACCCCTGGTGAGATGCTTGAGAATTCATAGCTATCTAAATATTTAGCCGTCCTTTTTTATAGAATAAAAATGACGGGTCGCATACACTAGTATATTATATCATCTATATTTCCTTCTCTTTATATATTGTTATCCATCGTCAGTAATCTTTTAATTCTAATTAAAAATACTTAAAATAAAAATAATTAAAAAATCGTGAACCCCTTCTCTACTGATAAATCTCTGGCTTAATTTCGAATACAAAATAACATCTGTATCCATCCAATTTTCCTTTTTTATTTCTTCCTGTTCCAATCATATCCATTCTCTCTCTCTCTCTCTCTCTCTCTCTCTCTCTCTCTCTCTCTCTCTCTCTCTCTCTCTCTCTCTCTCTCTCCTCTTGCAAGAAGGGAATTATCGCAGTCTGAAAATTTTTGCAAACCACATTTTTTTTTTTTTAAGCGCTTGCTGTTCCAAAATGTGTTTCCCTTGCTGTAGTCCATCCAAAAAACAATTTTTTTTTTTTTTTTTTTTTTTTTTTTTTTTTTTTTTTTTTTTTTTTTTTTTTTTTTTAAGCTTTCTGTTATGAGAGAATTACCTGAATTCAAGATATATGTTGAAGGGAATGATGCAATTCTGTTTTCTTGTGGTCTAATGTATTTAGGTTATGTGTAAGCTTATCCACATGCATTTATACAATACAGATATAGAGTAATCTATACAGCAGGATAAACTGCTATACACTTTACTACCCAATAATCATGTGAAATATCTCATTAAAATCTTAATGTTCTGTATGAAACAGAGATTCTTTTACACGTTTTTAACATCAAATTATTCTTCCCGACCGTTATCCTTAGATTAAGGGGTTGGTTGCCTGATGCGGCTTCTCCAATGCTGATATGAAAAGACCTTTCTTCTTCTTTAGATTGCCCGGAGCTTCTCTCCGGACAGGGGCTTTTTGACGGGTGCGTCTAGCCCCTAGGTGGTTAAGTGAAAAGACCTACCGCCGAAGACCATTTCATATAGAATGAAAAATAAAAATATGCAACAATGGGAAAAAAAAGATAATTATACGAAAATAATAAAAGAAAGGACATTAGCTTACATAATGATATATATATATATATATATATATATATATATATATATATATATATATATATATATATATATATATATATATACATATATATATATATATATATGTATATATATATATATATATATATATATATATATATATATATATATATATATACCTGTATATATATATATATACATATATATATATATATATATATATATATATATATATATATATATATATATATATATATATATATATATATGCGTCAGAGCAATAAGTCCCCCTCCCCCCCACAACCACTTTACGTCAGAACACGTCACAACGTGATACACGTTTATTTGCAAGACAATGCCTCCGCATCTGGGCGCTAATTCCGAGTTCATTAATATGCGTCTGCGTAGGTTAGTGTATAGCCCCGTTCAAGATGCATTCGTTGTGTCCTATTGCCACACTGAATTAGGCAGCTAATTGGGAAGCATTTAAGGCGAGCTGGAATACGCTAGGGCTGATCACAAGGCTCTAAACCTGTTGGCTATTATTATGAGGAATTAGGCCACTTGGTATTCTAGCTTTGGAATTTAATATAGGTGTGCATTCATGTGTATATATATATATATATATATATATATATATATATATATATATATATATATATATATATATATATACATATATATATATGTGTGTGTTTGTGTGTATTTATACTGTATATACATACATATATATATATATATATATATATATATATATATATATATATATATATATATATATATATAAATATATATATATATATATATATATATATATATATATATATATATATATATATGTATATATGTATATATATATATATATATATTTATATATAAAATGTATGTTAGGGATACCTTATAGTGGTGAAAAGGTTTTAAGTATCGCCATAATCAGCAAACCTGTACTAGTCATGGCTACCCATACTAGGTTGGTTTGCTGTTCGTGATCAGACGAAAATCTCTCACCATTACTAAAGATATTAGACGGGAAAGTAAGAATATAGGAAGGGAAACTAAAGATATTAGACAGGAAATTAAGAATATAGGACGGAAAATAAAAATATTAGACGGGAAAGTAAGAATATAGGACGGAAACAAAGATATTAGACGGAAAATAAGAATATAGGACGGGAAACTAACGATATTAGACGGAAAATAAGAATATAGGACGGGAAACTAACGATATTAGACGGGAAACTAACGATATTAGACGGGAAACTAACGATATTAGACGGGAAACTAACGATATTAGACGGGAAACTAAGAATATAACGATAAGAATATAGGACGGGAAACTGAAGATAT
>NC_090728.1:193562405-193586174 GCF_036898095.1 Palaemon carinicauda | reverse complement strand
AAAGCCATTTGTAAATATATTGCAAATGACATTCATAACGACCTCCAGTGATGCACCCTTTTACCCCCACCATAAGGTTAAATTTCGAGCACATTTTGCTATATAATTTTTTAAAATTGCTCTAAAAAGCTTAATTTTTGTCCTAGAGAGGTCAGGTTGGTCTCATTCTTTTAGAAAATGCCTGAAGTTTCTCGTAAAATTATCAAAAATATGTAAAAATATGTAATTAACAGTGTTTTGCAAGAACGTACCGGTACGTCCTTTGGGGGTGAAAGGGTTAATCTCGCTTATTTCAGTCGCAAGATCTTGATAATAATTTCAGACGCAATATCGTCTGCTATTCTATCTCTCTGACCTCATCTTTCATTTATTTCTTGCAACCTTTTAAGGCTTGGTGGTGGTCTTTTGGAAACGTCCCTGACTGGCGATCGTCAGACTGGGGTTCGAGACACGATCGAGCTCTTTAGTTTCTTGTATTTGGGGGGGGGGGAGACTTTAGGTCTGTCAGCTGACCAGCGGACTTTAAGTCTGTCTGCTGACCAGCGGACTTAAAGTCTGTCTGCTAACCAGCGGACTTAAAGTCTGTCTGCTAACCAGCGGAGTTTAGTCTGTCTGCTGACCAGCGGACTTAAAGTCTGTCTGCTGACCAGCGGACTTTAGGTCTATCTGCTGACCAGCGACCAACTCCCCTCTCCACCCAAGCTAGGACCAAGGGAGGCCAGGTAATGGCTGCTGATGACTCAGCACTTAGGCCTAGACCTGCAGGCTCCCCCAAACCCTTCCCCATCTTTAGCTTACAAGGATGAAGAGGTTTGTAGCGTCCAAAGTAACTAACGAGTTTGAACGGGACTCGAACCCCAGTCTGGAGATCACCAGTTACAGACGTTACCACTTCGGCCACAATAACCCAGTGATATTAATAGATTATACTTACCAACAGAGAAATTGGGAAATTTCTTATTCTCTTACATATCTAAATCACAATAAATCCATTTCGGCGATGATATTATCAAGTTATATTACCTCCGCCAACGAAGTTGGAAGGCCGTTATGTTTTCACCCTTGTTTGTAAGTGTATAAGTTTGTTTGTGAACAGCTTTCCTAGCCACAATTCTAATCGTAGAGTAAGGAAACTTGCGGATATTAACTGTTTGGTAAAAAGCTGGAAATTATTAAATTTTGGAAGGTCAAGGTCGAAGGTCAAGGGCAAGGTCAAGCAAAATGTCCACTTCACGTAATCAGCCATAAGTTTGTACATCGTTCTCAGAGAGACTTGAAACTTGGTTCATATTTGAGGGTATGAAAATCCACGCAAATTAATCCATGTTAAAGTCAAAGGTCAAGGTCTGATCTAATTTATTGTTGTTACTCATCTTAAGATACTTTATACTTTTTTATTCACTTGAATATAAATAAATTGCTTTTTCCTTATGTCCTTTTCTTATTGGACACCTTAGGACTTGAAGGATTCTGCTTTTCCAACTAGGGTTGTAGCTTTAGCTAATAATAATAATAATAATGATAACAATGATAATAATAATAATTAACAACAACAACAACAACAACAATAAAAATAATAATAACAATAATAATAATAACTTGAATAAAACACCATGCCGTGTCTATTAATCTTGCATATTAAAATTCCACAATTATATGCGTTGTATATCTAAAAAATGCAGAAAATTTCGTATTTTTTACAAACTTCCTTATTATTTATTATTACTATTATTATTATTATTATTATTATTATTATTATTATTATTTTTATTATTATTACCATTATTATTATTTTTATTATTATTACCATTATTATTATCGCTACTACTACTACTACTACTACTACTATTATTATCATCATTGGGTATCAAAAATTCACAGTTATTTACGTTGTATATTTAAAAAATGCAGAAAATTTCGTACTTTTTAAAAGTTCCTCATCAGGTGATGAGGAAATTGTAAAAAGTGCAAAAGCTTCTGCATTTTTTAAAAATATACAGCGTAAATAACTGTGGATTTTTTTATACCCAAAAAATAATAATAATAATAATAATAATAATAATAATAATAATATAATAATAATAACAATAATAATAATAATAATAATAAAATAATAATAACAATAATAACAACAATAATAATAATAATAATAATAATAATAATTATAATAATAATAATAGGGAACTTTGTAAAAAGTACGAAAGTTTCAGCATTTTTTAAATATACAACATAAATAACTGTGGATTTTTTATACCCAATATTAATAATAATAATAATAATAATAATAATAATAATAATAATAATAATAATAATAACGTTTGCCTCCTGATAAAGAAAATCATGCACATATCAAAAATAGTTTTCCCAATTAAGAACCAAGATTCGAATAGAACTCATGTTGTCGACTCAAACATCATAAATAAAAAAATATTCCTGAATACCTGAAGATCCAATGAAAGCCAATTCCAGGTAAGTAATTCCATAAGTAATTCCAAACTCAAGAGATGAATTAATAGACGGATTATTCAATCGCTTTAGGTTTAAGTACGTCTATAGAGGAGCTCTGTTTCTTCAATCAAAACCTTTGCTTTTGATATTAATTGGAATTCATTGCTATTTCGGTTTCATTGGCGGAGATTCCTTTCTTAAAACTGTTTTTTTTTTTTTTAACTTCGAGAGAAGGAGAGGCTTGCTTCGACTGTGCGCTTTTTTATTTATTTGTCAATGAGGTCTTTATTAATTTAACCTGGCTTCAGTACTGTTGGTTAGTTTATGCTGTTATGTATACGCACATGTATATGTATACGCACATGTATATGTACACACACACACACACACACACACATATATATACTATATATATATATATATACATATATAGATATAAATATATGTGTATATATATGTGTGTGTGTATATATACAAACATATATCCTAAACAGGTGTGATATCTATCTATATACATACGTCCATATATACATATGTATATATATATATGTGTGTGTGTATATATATATATATATATATATATATATATATATATATATATATATATATATACAAACATATATCTAAACAGGTGTGATATCTATCTATCTATCTATATATACATATATATATATATTATAATATATATAGAGAGAGAGAGAGAGAGAGAGAGAGAGAGAGAGAGAGAGAGAGGAGAGGAGAGGAGAGAGGGAGAGAGAGGAGGGAGAGAGAGGGAGAGAGAGAGAGAGAGAGAGAGAGAGAGAGAGAGAGAGAGAGAGAGAGAGAGAGAGAGAGTTGTAAAAGATAGCACAATTGTGTCAATTGGTAAGATTGATCATTACTCGTTTGAAGAGTATTGTTCTTCACAAATTAGTTATGCAACTATAGAATTTGTAGAACAAAGTACACATTAAATGGAAACATTAAGAGAAAATTGGAAGTTAATAAGTAAAGTTCATTAGTTGAGTTACAAAGTCTGTAAAACTCTTTAAGGGGGATGTAAATTAAGAAATTTAAGGAAAATTTAATAAAAATGATAAGGGAAAGTGTAATATGAAAGGTTTTAAAGAAGGGAAAAAAATATGAGGACAGAACCTAAAGGCTTTTAGGGAAAATTAAGGCAAATGAAAATTTACAGCTTAGCCTTAAGCAAGGAAAATAATGTGAAAAAAAGGCCCATAATGAAAATTTAAGATTTAATCTCAGCAAGGGATTACTGTTGTGATGGCCGATGTGGTAACGTCCCTGACTGGTGAACGCAAGAATGGGGTTTGAGTCCTGCTCAAACTCGTTAGTTTTATTTTGTGGCTGCAACCTCACCATCCTTGTGAGCTAAGGATGGGGGGTTTGGGGGATCATATAGATCTATCTGCTGAGTTATCAGCAGCCATTGCCTGGCCCTCCTTGGTACTATCTTGCGTGGAGAGGGGGTTTGGGCGCTGATATGTATATAAGGTCAGTCTCTAGGGCATTGTCCTGCTCTATAGGGTAATGTCCCTGTCCCTTGCTTCTGCCATTCATGAGCAGCCTTTAAACCTTTAAGAAAATATAAGAAGTATTTTAAACGAGAGAAGTAAATATAAGGATGAATAAGAGGCAAAATATATCTTGGAATAAAATATGCAAATGAAGAGATAGTCTAATTAACTTCCCGGGCTTTAATAAGGAAAGACCAAATTTCTCCGGGACGTAAAAGGAACCATGATCTTCCACAATGTCTTGGGTTAGAGTTCTCTTGCTTGAGAGTACACTCGGGCACACTATTCTATCTAATTTATCTTCCCCTTGTTTTGTTGAAGTTTTTGTGTTCTATTAAAATGTTTTATTTTTCCTTGTATCCATTTCTCACTGGGCTATTTTCCACGTTGGGGCCCCTGGCCTTATAGCATCCTGCTTTTCCAACTAGGGTTGTAGCTTGGCAAGTAATAATAATAATAATAATAATAATAATAAAAATAAAATGTAGGACTATCTGTCCATCAAAGTACCCAATAACTCTCTAACGGTAGTATCTCAACTGGTGGCTGGTGCCATAGCCAACCTATTACCTAGTAACTGAAGGGCATTATGGAAGACTGGGCGTTATTAATATACGACCAGGCGCTGGGGCCAGGCAGGTCGTTCATCATCGAGCAACTAGGGAAAACTGAAAAGTGGGTGGATGGCAGGTTGGAAGAATGGAAACGAGAACGGAGGTACTGTAAACAGCAGAAAGCTATTAAATGGGTGCATATAGAGGTCCAGGGGACGCTGTAAAGATATTTTAATGATGCCTGCAGTGCTCCGCATGAGTTGCAATGTAGGTACTATTCCACAACAGGGCAGGAATATAATAAATATTTAAGGAATTTAATGACGTATTAAGTTAAAAAAATCGATACGCTAAACAAGACTATATTTGAAATCAATCATCAGTGTAATGAAGATGGGTCTCTCTCTCTCTCTCTCTCTCTCTCTCTCTCTCTCTCTCTCTCTCTCTCTCTCTCTCTCTTCAATGCACGCACAAGCATATGTATCCAACCACGTAAAATTTATCTGTGTTAGAATTTTTATCATTTAAAAAAAGTAGGTCCCGTACCCTTAGATATAATTGGATTTCGACTTTTCCAACAGCCTTCAAAGGGCAGACCAAGCCACTCTTGAATAAAAAAGGGCATTTGTTTCATGCTTTTTATTATTTAAGAGAATTAAAACATTATAATGGCCGTTATTCATTGAATGCATTGTCTATATAACATTTTTAAACAATTTTGTCATATGCTATTGACTGTGGATCTTTCTACGAGTCATGTTTTTATTTTTCACCTTCATTTTTTTTATCAATATCTGAATAATATGTTAGGAAACTTACGGGCCTAAAACAAAAATGTACTATAATATACTAACAATATATTTGAATAATCTAATAGGAAACTTACGGGCCTATAACAAACATGTCCTAAAATATAATAAAATACCTTTGAATAATCTATTAGGAAACTTACGGGCTTAAAACAATCATGTCCTAAAATATACTAGAAATATTTTTGAATTATCTATTAGGAAATTTACTGGCTTAATAAAATTATGTCCTAAACTATACTAAAATTATCTGAATAATCTAATAATCCAAAATATACTAAAAATATCTTTGAATAATCTACTAGAAAATTACGGTCTTAAAACAAACATGTCCTAAAATATACTAATATTTCTTTGAATAATCTATTAGGAAACTTACGGGCTTAATACAAACATGTCCTAAAATATACTAAAATATCTTTGAATAATCTATTAGGAAACTTGCGGGCCTAAAACAAACATGTCCTAAAATATACTAAAATATCTTTGAATAATCTATTAGGAAACTTGCAGGCCTAAAACAAACATGTCCTAAAATATACTAAAATATCTTTGAATAATCTATTAAGAAAATCACGGGCCTATAACAAACATGTCCTAAAATAAACTAAAATATCTTTGAATAATCTATTAGGAAACTTACGGGCCTAAAACAAACATGTCCTAAAATAAACTAAAAATATCTTTGAATAATCTATTAGAAAATTACAGGCTTAAAACAAACATGTCCTAAAATATACTAAAATATCTTTGAATAATCTACTGTATTAGGAAAAATACGGGCTTAAAACAAACATATCCTAAAATATACTAAAATATCTGAATAATCTATTAGAAATCTTACGGACTTCAAACAAACAAAACCTAAATTATACTAAAAATATTTGAATAATCTAATAACCCAAAATATGCTAAAAATATCTTTGAATAATATATTAGAAAATTACGTGCCTAAAAAAAAAAAAAAAAAAAAAAAAAAAAAAAAAAAAAAACTAAAATACATCAAAAGTGAAAAGATAATAATCTTGAACAAACGCTTCCCAGATCAGTGTGAAGCAATCAAACAAACAGTATCAAACTACCTAGTTGTGAATCCGAACTTAGCAAACAGACTGATGCAGACTTAACTCCTCGTCTTGTCTACTAATGAGTTGGAGACTAATAAAGCCTGGGTAATGGGCAACCAGACCAAATGGGCCTCCCATCTCGCTTGCTATCAAATAAATGCTTGTTTGAGTAGAGGGACAATATTGCGTTATTCTTTACGTAAAGGGTTATGGAGGATGGCACTGATTGAAAGTTGAGTCATTCTATATCCTGTCAAATTTCTGTATCCTAAGGAGTTTTTGTGTGATGGTGTTTGAATCATTCTATATCTTGAGGAGTTTTTGTCCAAAGGTAAAGGTTGATATTTGAGTCATTCTGTATCTTAGGGAGTTTTTTTCTTGAGTCATTCTGTATCTTATAGAGTTTTTGTCTAATGGTAAAGATTGATATCTGAGTCATTCTGTATCTTATGGAGGTTGTCCAATGGTATCGACTGACATTTGAGTCATTCTGTAGCTTAGAGAGTTTTTGTCCAATGGTAAAGGTTGATATTTGAGTCATTCTGTAGGTTAGGGAGTTTTTTCCAATGTTAACGACTGAAATTTGAGTCATTCTGTATCTTAGGGAGATTTGTCGAATGGTATCGACTGACATTTGAGTCATTCTGTATCTTAGGGAGATTTGTCGAATGGTATCGGCTGAAATTTGAGTCATTCTATATCCTAAGGAGTTTTTGTCCAGTGGTATCGACTGAAATTTGAGTCATTCTATCTTAAAAGTTTTTATTGAATGGTATTGACTGTTACTAGAATCATTCTGTATCTTATGGAGTATTTGTTGAATGGTACCAAAAAAAATTTGAGTCTTTCTGCATTTTATGGAGTTTGGTATCGACTGAAAATTGAGTCTTTCTTTATCTTGAGCAGTTCATGTACAAGGGTATCAACTGATACTTTAATGATATCGAGTGAAATTTGAGTCATTCTATATCTTAAAAGAATTTTAGTCGAATGGTATCAACTGAAATTTGAGTCATTTTATATTCAAGTCTGTTCATGCGCATAGTAAGGGCCAAGTTAATATTAGTGGAGTCCTATCAAATGATTTTCCAGTGAGCAGTGGAGTACTCCAAGGGAATGTGTTGTCACCTATGTTGTTTACCCTCCCCATGGATTTTGTAAAGCATAGAACAGTTGGAGATGGTGGAGAAGGATTGAACTAGATTGGTAACAGGAAATTAGCTGCCATAGAGTATGCTGATGATGCTGTCCTTATTAGCAGAACACCACAGGGCTTGCAAAACCTGCTTACCCGAATACATGAAATATCACATGAGGTAAGGTTCAAGATAAATACAAGAAAGACAGAGATGATGAGAACGGAGTATGCAATGGAAGATGAGATATCATTGGAAGGAGAATGGATATATGAGGTAAAATCATTCAAGTATTTAGGAACTATGATCTCCAATACACGGTATTTAGAATTAGAGTTTAGTGAAAGACTGAATAAAGCAAATCAGACATTAGCTATACTAGATAAAATTTGGAAATCAAATCGCCTAAAATTACATATAAAAATCATACTATATATCAGTTTTGTAAGATTGGTGTTACTATATGGACGTGATTCATGGTATGACAATGAAACAATCTCCGATAGATTTTATAGATTTATGAACAAAGTCCCCAGAAGGACATTGGGAGTTAAATGGCAGGACAGGATTAGAAATGAAATATAAAGAGAGATTACTCGACTGCCATATGTTGATGAGATCATGATGAGGGGTAGATGGAGATGGTTTGGGCATGCTCTTCGCACTCCCCAAGAGATTTGGGCTCCACAAGCCACTAGAAGAGTTGGAAGACCCACGCCTACATGGCTGAAGACTATGAAGCGCGAAGTAGGGGATGATGAATGGAGAAGTATGGAATTAAAAGCTCAAGATAGAGACGACTGGCGAAATCTAACCTAGTCCCTTTGCGTCAATAGGCGTAGGAGGAGATGAGGATGATGATGATGGTATATATATTATATATACTGTATATATAGAATTCATACATACTGTATATATATATATATATATATATATATATATATATATATATATATATATATATATATATATATATATATATATATATATATATATATATACCCAGTTTAATACGTTTACATAGTGATCATCCACTTACACAAAAAACAGAGAACATCAGAACGAAGAAAAAAAGGCAGAATTAAATAAAATTTATCCCAGCGAGAAGAAAATCTCTTGCTCTCGCCAGAAGACACCTCTGGAAATAAATAGCTGGATCACACAAAGGGAAGCTCCCTCCAGAATACACTGCAGGATTCATGAGCCCTCGACTCGGAATGAAAGGATATCCAGGTCGGTTTTTTTTTTTTTTTTTTTTTTTTTTTTTTTTTTTTTTTTTGAAGCGTTGCTTTTACTTCCCTTTTTTTTAAATTTTCATTTCAAATTAGTTTTGTTAATTAGTTTGATCTAAAGAGAAGTTTTCTACGTAAGATAACCTTTCTACCTTCACCTACTATAGCCAATTCCTTTTTAGTGAGGCAGATTTGCACCAACTGGCAGGGACGCCCTTTTAGCTCGGAAATGTTTCCTGGTCGCTGATTGGTTGGACAAGATAATTCTAACCAATCAGATGGCAGGAAACTTTTCGGAGCTATAAGGGCACCCCTGCGAGTCAGTGCAAATACGCCCCATTAAAAAAAATTATTATTGTCTGACCTCATTACGCGGTCTCCTCTTTCCTCATACACCTGGCAACACTAAGATAACAGAAAAATTCTTCTTCACTCAAGAGGTTAACTACTGCATTGTAAATGTTGGCTACTTTCCTCTTGGTAAGGGTAGAAGAGACTCTTTAGGTATGGTAAGAAGCTCTTCTAAGAGAAGGAAACTCCAAAATCAAACCATTGTTCTCCATTCTTGGGTAGTGCCATAACCTGTGAACCATGGTCTTTCACTATCTTGGGTTAAAGTTCTCTTGCTTGAGGATACACTCAGGCGCACTAATCTATACGTTTTCTTATATCCTTATTATTATTATTATTATTATTACTATCCAAGCTACAACCCTAATTGGAAAAGCAAGATGCTATAAGCCCAGGGGCTCCAATAGGGAAAAATAGCCCAGTGAGGAAAGGAAATAAGGAAATAAATAACTGAAGAAAACAAATTAACAATAAATCATTCTAAAAAAAGTAATGTCAAAAGAGATATATCATATATAATCTATTAACAACGTCAACAACAAAAATGTCATATATAACCTATAAAAAGACTCATGTCCGTCTGGTCAACAAAAAAGCATTTGCTCCAACTTTGAACTTTTGAAGTTCTACTGATTCAACAACCCGATTAGGAAGATCATTCCACAACTTGGTAACAGCTGGAATAAAACTTCTAGAATACTGCGTAGTATTGAGTCTTATGATGGAGAAGGCCTGGCTATTAGAATTAACTGCCTGCCTAGTATTACGAACAGGATAGAATTGTCCAGGAAGATCTGAATGTAAAGGATGGTCAGAGTTATGAAAAATCTTATGCAACATGCATAATGAACTAATTGATCGACGGTGCCAGAGATTAATATCTAGATCAGGAATAAGAAATTTAATAGACCGTAAGTTTCTGTCCAACAAATTAAGATGAGAATCAGCAGCTGAAGACCAGACCGGAGAACAATACTCAAAACAAGGTAGAATAAAAGAATTAAAACACTTCTTCAGAATAGATTGATCACCGAATATCTTAAAAGACTTTCTCAATAAGCCAATTTTTTGTGCAATTGAAGAAGACACAGACCTTATATGTTTCTCAAAAGTAAATTTGCTGTCAAGAATCACGCCTAAAATTTTGAAAGAGTCATACAAATTTAAAGAAACATTATCAATACTGAGATCCGGATGTTGAGGAGCCACCGTCCTTGACCTACTTACAATCATACTTTGAGTTTTGTTAGGATTCAACTTCATACCCCATAATTTGCACCATGCACTAATTTTAGCTAAATCTCTATTAAGGGATTCACCAACCCCAGATCTACATTCAGGGGATGGAATTGATGCAAAGAGAGTAGCATCATCTGCATATGCAACAAGCTTATTTTCTAGGCCAAACCACATGTCATGTGTGTATAGTATGAAAAGTAATGGGCCAAGAACACTACCCTGTGGAACACCGGATATCACATTCCTATACTCACTATGGTGCCCATCAACAACAACTCTTTGAGATCTACTACTTAAAAAATCAATAATAATGCTAAGAAACGACCCACCCACTCCCAACTGTTTCAGTTTGAAAACAAGGGCCTCATGATTAACACGGTCAAAGGCAGCACTAAAATCAAGGCCAATCATACGAACTTCCCGACCACAATCAAGGGATTTCTGTACTGCATTGGAGATTGTAAGAAGGGCATCACATGCTCCAAGGCCTTTCCGAAAACCAAATTGCAAACTAGGGAATAGATGATTACCTTCAGCAAACCTATTAAGACGTTTTGCCAGAAGACGTTCAAAAACTTTAGATAATATGGGAGTTATGGAAATTGGGCGGTAATCAGTGGGACTTGAGCTACCACAAACACATTTACATAGAGGAGTAACATTACCAATTCTCCAACAAGTGCTAAAAGCTCCTCTTCTTGCTAACTTGCGTAAAATAACAGATAACTTTGGAGCTAAGAAATCTGCTGTCTTTATAAAAAACAAAGGAAAAATACCATTAGGGTCTACACCTCCATAAGCATCAAGGTCCAACAACAGAGCTTTAATCTCACGAGATCGAAAAGCTAAACTAGTTAGTTTAGCCTCAGGAAAACAGGAATGAGGAAGTTCAAGTTTTTCATTACTCTGTTTACTGTCAAAAACATCAGCCAAAAGGGTTGCCTTTTCCTTTGGACAGTGAGTGACTGAGCCATCTGGTTTAAGTAAAGGAGGAACTGTTGCATCTACACCAAAGAGTGCAGATTTAAGGGTAGACCACCATTTATGTTCCTGAGTTGTACCAGAGAGGGTTTCTTTTATGATTAAATTGTACTCCTTTTCAGTTGAGGCATAAACTCTCTGAGCAAAAGCTCGAAGCTGAGTATAGTTGTTCCAGGTCAAATCTGATCTGTTACCCTTCCAAAGGTGATAGGCCTCCTGCTTCTCCAAATAAGCACGTCTACAATCATCATTGAACCACGGTTTGTCCTTCATTCGGTACCTTAGCACACGAGAAGGGATACGCCTATCAATTATGTTGACTAGATTCTCATTCAAAGGGACAACAGGATCTACACTATTATATAATTGTGACCAATTCAAGCACAAAAGATCATGCAAAATCCCATTCCAGTCTGCTTGGGATTTCATATAAATTTTACAAGAATATGATATATCAGGGACAGGCTGCTCAGTCTTCACTAATAATGAAATCAAGGCATGATCAGAAGTCCCGACTGGAGAACCAACCTTACTAGTTATAACGCCAGGGAAGTCAGTGTATACGAGGTCCAAGCAATTACCAGACCTGTGAGTAGCTTCATTTATGATTTGCTCACAGCCTGATTCTGAGGCAAAGTCTAAAGCTCTTAAGCCATGGCGATCGGTAGGAGAGATAGAACTCAACCACTCCCTATGGTGAGCATTAAAATCACCAACAAAGACAAACGAAGCCTTTCTATCATCTTCTTGTATCTTAGCCATAATGGGCAATTTTCCCTGTCGGAGCCCTTGGGCTTATAGGATCCTGCTTTTCCAACTAGGGTTCTAGTTTAGCTAATAATAATAATGTCAACAACAACAGCAGAAATATGCAGTTAAAAAAATCGTAATTTCAATCTGAAATTATCCGTAAAAATATACTGTTCTCAGCCGTATTTCAGTAAAATACAGGCCACCGTAACTTTACCATACCTTGCTATTATCTTTTACAGGGTTGGTGACCGTAATATCACTCCTTTACATCAATATAACCGTTTTTAAAACCGTAAAAATCCTGGAATAAATGTTGCCAGACATTTACCTCTTTTTTAATAAAAAATTTTAATATTTTATGTAATAAAATGTGAATATTTTATCGCAACAGAGACACTCCTACCTCAAAAAATAAAAACCATAAAGATATAAATACCTCTTTCTTTTTCCCCCTTAATAAAGACACAATTACCCTCTCCTTTAATCCTACAAAGTCGCTGGCAACCGAAACTTTGAAATTTCTCTGGTAGTTTTTTCGTTGGAACAAAAATAGAACCATTAAAAGGATGGGAAAAGTTGGATATGCGGGTACCAAAAAAAAAAAAAAAAAAAAAAAAAAAAACTATATTGTCTCAATTCCTCGTATGTAACACGGGCCTATAAAACATGTTTTAATTGGAGCACTCTCTTAAGGAAGTTTTTTTCTCGTTCTTTAACCAGAATGACGATCAAGAATGTCTGTTTACCAATTAATGCGGGTGTAAAAGTAATGAATAAATTAATGGATTCTACACAAGGAGGGAAGTATTTGGGAGAAATTGAAGATATGGAAGCTAGGTATAGAATGGCTTGGTTTGAACTACTGTAGTGTACTGTATATGTTACATTTATTCATAGTATTTGAATACATTCAAGTTAAATGGAAAAAACAGCATTGAAAGCATGTAACTGGAATACCTCCCTTCAGGTTGTTTTTCTATATCTTGTGAAAAAAAATAGTCTTTCATTCGCTAAGCAAATGAAATGGCGGCGCTAAATAAGCGGTGCTGAAATAGCGGCACTGAAATAGCAGCGCTGAATTGGCGGCGCTGAATTGGCAGCGCTGAAATGGCAGCGCTGAGTTAGTGGCACTGAATTGGTGGTCATGAAAACGCAGGGCTGAGTTGGTGGCACAGAATTGGCGGTGCTCAGTTGGTGGCACTGAACTGGCTGTGATGAATTAGTGGTATTGAATAGGTAGCGTTGAGTTGGTGGCAATAAATTGGCAGCACGGAAATAGCAGTGGTGAATTGGCGGCGCTGAAATGGCAGCGCTGAGTTGGTGGCACAGAAATGGCTGCGCTCAGTTGCTGGCACTGAATTGGCAGTGCTGAGTTGGTGGTATTGAATTGGTGCCGCAGAAATGGCAGCGCTGAGTTGGTGGCACTGAATTGGTGGTGCTGAAATGGCAGCTCTGGGTTGGTTGCACCGAATTGTAACATTATTAAAATAAATGTTTCCTATATAAACTATAAAAAATTAACAAAAATATTTCAGTGCAGATTTGGTGGCACTGAACTGGCGGCGCTGAATTGTGACGCTGAAATGGCAGCGCTGGGTTGGTTGCACCGAATTGTAACATAATTAAAATAAATGTTTCCTATATAAACTATAAAAAATTAACAAAACTAAAGGAAGAGAAATAAGATAGAATGTGTCTAAGCGTACCCTCATGCAAGAGAACTCTAACCCAAGACAGTGGAAAACCATGGTACAGAGGCTATGACACTACCCAAGACTAGAGAACAATGGTTTGATAATAATAATAACACGCAAAAATAAAATTCCATGTCATGATGTCACAGTTCATCTTTCATCTCTCAAGGAAGGTGGAGTGGAGGGGGGGGTGTTAGTAAGGTTAACTCATCTGGCTTCATTCGTCCATATTGAACGCGAAATCTTATATTTCATTCCATTTTGAGGCCAATTTCGCGGGAAAGGCTCACTGTTCCAATTAAGGCGATACGAGCTATTGCGAAGACTCACCGCACATCTATTACTATGCAGTTTCTTTCCCCGTTCGAAGCCTCGAATAATCTCGCAGCGGCGTTTTGAAACCCCGTTCGGAGCAATGAATACTCTTCCCGGTATCCCGGATAATAGAATAATCTCCATATGTTCTGAACTGGGATTCTGAGCTGGGGTGAGAAGTGGTAACCTTCGCTGGGGAAGCGAGGCAGACGACACGCTCAGATGATTGGTTTTGAAATGAACCTTTTTGTGGATGAGAATGATGCGCATGTTTGAAGGGGGGGGGGGGGGGGGGGAATTCTTAGAGCAAGGGATGCGTCCGCTAAATGTTAAGCTTCGGGAATCTCTTGATGGGAAATCGAGTACTTTGAGATGATAAACCACTCGATATACGAGTTTGAAATATACCAGGTTGTAGTGTGTTTACGTATATATTATTATTATTATTATTATTATTATTACTTGCTAAGCTACAACCTTAGTTGGAAAAGTAGGATGCTATAAGCCCAAGGGCCCAAACAGGGAGAATAGCCCAATGAGGAAAGGTAACAGGGAAAATTGAATATTTCAAGAACAGTAACGATATTAAAATAATCATTTCCTATATAAACTATAAAAAGTTTAACAAAACAAGAAGAAGAAAGATATCAGGTTGTTGTGTGTTTACGTATATATTATTATTATTATTATTATTATTAATTATTATTATTATTATTATCCTATTACTTGCTAAGCTACAACCCTAGTTGGAAAAGCAAGATGCTATAAGCCAAAGGACACCCACAAGGATAAATAGCCCAGTGAGGAAAGGAAATAAGGAAATAAGGGAAATAAAGAAATAAGTCCGTTTGTTTTAAATCACATATAAGCTTGTGGAAAATTTGAAGACAAGTAAACAATAATATTTTGTACTTGCTTATTGTTTATTTGGGTATATATAGAAAAAATTTCTGAGAAATCCCCCTTGTATCTCTTTTTATGGTATACCATTAAAATAAAAATGAAATACTTTTATACATAAATGATATTATTATTATCATTATTATTACTTGCCAAGCTACAAACCCTGTTGGAAAAGCAGGATGCTATAAGCCCAAGGGATCCGGCAGGAAAAATGAACAACAGAAAAAACTCAAAAACTGGTCTTCCCCCTTGCATATCCCAGCTTGAAATGCAGTCAGGACTGTTGGAAGAGACATGCTAATGAATATGCAAAGAAAACAAACACTGCGTTTTGGATGAACCGTTGTACGAGAGAGAGAGAGAGAGAGAGAGAGAGAGAGAGAGAGAGAGAGAGAGAGAGAGAGAGAGGCCTTATACAGGGATAGAGATGATTGTGTTATCCAGAGAGAGAGAGAGAGAGAGATGATCGTGTTATAGAGAGAGAGAGAGAGAGAGAGAGAGAGAGAGAGAGAGAGAGAGATGATCGTGTTATACAGAGAGAGAGAGATGATCGTGTTATACAGAGAGAGAGAGAGAGAGAGAGAGAGAGAGAGAGAGAGAGAGAGAGAGAGAGAGAGAGAGAGAAAGAGAGAGAGAGATGATCGTGTTATACACACACACAAAGAGAGAGAGAGAGAGAGAGAGAGAGAGAGAGATGATCGTGTTATACACACACACACAAAGAGAGAGAGAGAGAGAGAGAGAGAGAGAGAGAGAGAGAGAGAGATGATCGTGTTATACACACACACAAAGAGAGAGAGAGAGAGAGGACGAATATATTGGAAATGAAAGGGAGGATTGTATGAGAAGCAATTTACTTTTAGTCATATACTTCCTCTTGGTTGAGATTTATTTAAGATTTATTTAAATGATATTAATAAAATAGATTTTACTTCATGAAGATTCATTGAATCCTGAAGTAAAAATATTTACTATCATTTTAAGAAGAGAATATTGTTAATAAAGTCCCACTAACTTAAAAAGAATCCGTGCCTATAGTTGTTGTTATTATTATTATTATTATTATTATTATTATTATTATTATTTTTATTATTAGCTTAGCTACAACCCTAGCTGGAAAAGCAGGATGCTATAAGGCCAAGGACTCCAATAGGGATTATCATTGTTATTATTATTATTATCATTATTATTATTATTATTATTATTATTATTATTATTAGCTAAGCTACAACCCTAGTTGGAAAATCAAGATGCTATAGGCCCAAGATCTTCAAAAAAAAAAAAAAAAAAAAAAAAAAAAAAAAAAAAAAAAAAAAAACCAGAGCGATAATGAATGAAGTAATTACTCACACGCAGACCACACATTCATGGAAATGAATAGTTCATGTTGAATGTGAATGAATGCAACTGCTAGTGAGCAGTCTGCAAGCTTCAATAGCACGAGAGAGCGCTAAAAGCTTTTGGTAAATCAGGTCAGCGTAAAGGTATTAATATACCAGAGGTGCCAAAATCATGTTGGCGAGATATCAGTGTATTAATCCGGAGACCTCATTAACCAGGACCCATAAATATTGAGAGAATATCTCAGAGATATATCAACTGAGCATTGATAATGATTGTAATCATAGTAAGACATTAATTACATCCGCCAAAGAAGTTAGGAGGAGGTTATGTTTTCGTCCTTGCCTGTCTGTTTGTGAACAGCTTCCTGGTCATATTTTTACTCAAAGAGTAGGGATACTTTCACGGATTAATTGTTATGTTGAGATGTGGAAAGGATTCAATTTTTGCGAGTCCTATGTCAAAGGTCAAGGTCGACCAAATTAAATCGTTGAAATAAGCTGCCATGGTGAAGGTCTGCGTGAATCAATTTTTAAAGTCCTAGGTCAAAGGTCAAGGTCGAGCAAAAGGTCGACCAAATTTACCCTTCAAAATAAGCTGCCATGGTGGGGGTCTGCGTGAATCAATTCTGAAAGCCTTAAGTCAAAGGTCAAGGTCGAGCAAAAGGTCGACCAAATCAACCCTTGAAATAAGCAGCTACGGTGAAGGTAAGCACTATCTTAGTGCTTTTGTAGTAATCTTTTAAATCCTGCTGGAACACCTGGCCATATATATTTTTTCATTATTGGATTTAATTACCTGGAGATGAGCGCAGATGATCTGACACCTGATTATAAATCTATAAATATCTTTAATATAGAACGTATTAATCATTGCGTAATGCATGAACTACTGTAAATTCTATACTAAAAAAATAAATACAGCCTATACATTAAAGTGTAATTCAATCAACCAATGTAATTCTGAAGAAGAATCATAAAGTGATTCGAACACGTGTCGACACCAAATACTCTTTCTTCTTTCATCTTCTTTGTCTGCATCTTTTCCCACTTTATGTGGGGTCGATGTTTCTGGCCAGCGTTCTCCATCTACCTCTGTTCCACACTTCATCATATAAAAGCTCTAGCATTAATTCTAATCTCACAATCTCCACTGGCTATATTGGCTTAGGCTAATTTTTCATTGCCGGATGCCTTTCCTGCCGCCAACCCTCCCCATTTACCCGGACTTGGGACCGGCACCAAGTTGAGGCTGGCTTGGCCCCCTCAGTACGCTAAATGATAAATGGAGAAATTTAAATGCTGGCTAGTGACGGTTTTCCTCTGACACTAACTGCTGTGTTCAAATTTCTTCTCTAGACAATTGTAAAAAGGTTTTGGGGAATCACGGTTTAAAGGTAACTCATGAATGGCAGAGGCAAGGTAGAGAGCAATGCAATATGACCAACCCCCAAGACCCCTCTCCATCCAGCTAGGACCAGGGAGGGCCAGGCAATGGCTGCTGATGACTCAGCAGGTAGACTTATAAGATCCCCAAACCATACCCCCTACATTCCCAGCTCAAAAAGGATGGAGAAGTTTCAGACACTAGTAAAAACAATCGAGCTTGAGCGGACCTCGAACCCCCATCCAACATACTACAAAATAGGGAAAATTCAATATCTGCTGTATCACATTTAAAAGCTTAAACATTCTCCGTAAGTAGACCCTCACCCTTCATCCATAGCTCATAAGGATGGTAAGGTTGCAGACAATACTAGAAACTATAGAGCTTGAGCGAATCTCGAACTCCCGTCCAACATACTGTAAAACAGAGAGGATTAAAAATCTATCTGAACAAATTAAAAAGCTTCAATAATTTCCACAAGAAAACACAGCTTCTGTACTATAACAAGTCTGAACATTTGCCTCATTTCTACGCCAGAGAGAAATTTCATCTGAAACCCAAGCCTTTTCGAGCTTGGGTGGATCTCGAACTCCCTTCCAACATACTGCAAAGCAAGGATTCAAAATCTGCCAGAACACATTACAAAACTTCAATAATCTCCACAAGAAAACACAGCTTCTGTTCTATAACAAATCTGGACATTTGCATCACTTCTACGCCAGAGAGAAATTTAATCTGAATCCCAAGCCTTTTTGGAGCTTGGGTGGATCTCGAACTCCCTTCCAACATACTGCAAGGCAGGAAGGATTCAAAATCTGCCAGAACTCATTAAAAAACTTCAATAATCTCCACAAGAAAACACAGCTTCTGTTCTATATCAAATCTGGACATTTGCATCACTTCTACGCCAGAGAGAAATTTAATCTGAATCCCAAGCCTTTTTGGAGCTTGGGTGGATCTCGAACGCCCTTCCAACATACTGCAAAGCAGGGAGGATTAAAAATCTGCCAGAACACATTAAAAATCTTCAATAATCTCCACAAGAAAACACAGCTTCTGTAATATAACGAGTCTGGACATTCGCATCACTTCTACGCCAGAGAGAAATTTAATCTGAAACCCAAGCCTTTTTGGAGCTTGGGTGGATCTCGAACTCCCTTCCAACGTACTGCAAAGCAAGGATTCAAAATCAGCCAGAACACATTAAAAAAATTTCAATAAACTCCACAAGAAAACACAGCCTCTGTACTATAACAGGTCTGTACATCCGCATCACTTCTACGTCAGTGAGAAATTTCATCTAAAACCCAATCCTTTTAGGGCTTGGGTGGATCTCGAACTCCCATCCAACATACTGCAAAGCAGGGAGGATTCAATATCTGCCAGAACACATTAAAAAGCTTCAATAATCTCCACAAGAAAACACAGTTTCTGTACTATAACAAGTCTGGACATTCGCATCACTTCTACGCCAGAGAGAAATTTAATCTGAAACCCAAGCCTTTAAGAGCTTGGGCGGATCTCGAACTCTTTTCCAACGTACTGCAAGGCAGGGAGGATTAAAAATCTGTCTGAACACATTAATAAGCTTAAATAATCTCCACAAGAAAAAACAACTTCTGTTCTATAACAAGTCTGGACATTCGCATCACTTCTACGCCAGAGAAATTTAATCTAAAACCGAAGCCTTTTCACAGACAATTCGCTCCCTTTCCAATGAGGCCCCGAAACTAAGACGAGATGAAAACAGAGCCGAATGATTCCAACGGGAAATGTTTAATCGCCACGGAAGGTAAAAACATGTCCTGCTGAGCACACAAAATTGCCTCTGCCCAGGATGACCGGCGGCTGGTTCCTCGAAATTTGACCGGACGAAGAGGAAAATGCAGCCACTTTTCCAAGGGACTGTGACGTCCGGTTTGAACTTTGTATAAATATTCATTGGGGTCTCTTGATCTCGCATTGAACAGCGCCAGTAACTTTCAATTTCGTCTTTCTGAGAGAGAGAGAGAGAGAGAGAGAGAGAGAGAGAGAGAGAGAGAGGTGACTTTTATGATCAAGGTCGAACGAGAATTCATCTATATGTATTTTATAATATTTTTTTGTTATATGGCCAATGTTAATATTGGGAACTGTGATGATACGCTATTATCATTATTTCTACCTGTGTCAACGAAGCTGGTAGGAGGTTATATTTTAACCACCTGTTTGTGTGTGTGTTTGTGAACAGCTTCCTTGCCACAATTTTAACCGTAGGATGATGAATCTTGCATGGATTAACTGTTATGTTAAAACCTGGAAATGAATAGATTTTGGAAGATCCAGATCAAAGGTCAAGGTCACGGTCAAGCAAAATGTCCAATTCACGTAATTAGCCATAAGATTGGACATCGTTGTCAGACTTCAAACATGGTTCCCATTTGAATGTATGATAATCCATGACAAATAATACGTGTTACGGCCGAAGGTCAAGGTCAAATCTAAGTGTCAATGTCAAATCTAAGCGTTAAGGTCAAGCAAAAGGTCATATTCTGGTTAGCAACCATACGGCCACGATTTTAATTGTAAAGTAATGAAACTTGTTGGGATTTTAAACTTATTCCTCGACCTTTTAGACTGATTTTGGACGTCTTGCTTGACCGTTTTCTTGACCTTTGACCTTAACATGTATTACTTGGCGTGGATTTTCCTGCACTCAGTTGAAGTCTCTGTGACAACGATGTCCAAACCTTATGGCTGATCACGTTAATTGGACATTTTGCTTGACCGTTATCTTGACCTTTGACCTTGACATGTATTAATTGGCGTGGATTTTCCTGCACTCAGTTGAAGTCTCTGTGACAACGATGTCCAAACCTTATGGCTGATCACGTTAATTGGACATTTTGCTTGACCGTTATCTTGACCTTTGACCTTGACATGTATTAATTGGCGTGGATTTTCCTACACTCAAATCTGAACCAAGTTGAAGTCTCTGTGACAACGATGTCCAAACCTATGGCTGATTACGTGAATTGGATATTTTGCTTGACCGTTAGCTTGACCTTTGACCTTAACATGTATTAATTGGAGTGAATTTTCATACACTCAAATATGAACCAAGTTTGAAGTTTCTGTGACAACGATGTCCAAACTTTTGCTTGACCGTGACCTTGGCCTTTGACTTTGACCTTCAAAAATTTAATCCTTTCCAGATATTTGCATAACAGTTAATCTTTGCAAGTTTCATTACTCTACAATTAAAATTGTGGCCAGGAAGTTGTTCACAAACAAACACACAAACTGGTGGTAAACATAACCTCCTACCAACTTCGTTGGCGGAGGTAAAAAAAAAAGAAACCTGTCATTATTCAAAGCTCATTTCTAAGTAATGGAATGACGTCAACGAGTCAGCCCACAAAAAAAAAAAAAATAATAATAATAATAAAAAAACTGGAGAGAAGTGCACTTAGTGGGGATTGTGAGATATATAAAAAGAGGATCTCAGCTAAGCCTTTCGGGAAGTGCTCTTTAAGGCTACGTAATAAAAGGACATTTCTATTATGGTTTTTTACCTATTACGTAATATATATATGTATGTATATATATATATATATATATATATATATATATATACATATATATATATATATACATATATATATATACATATATATATGTATAGATAGATAAGTAGATATACATACATACATATATATATACATATATATATATATATATATATATATATATATATATATATATATATATATACACACACATGTAAAATCACACATAAATGATTTACACATATCTTCAGACATAAGCATATATAAATACTGTACATATGAATTGTATATAGAGTGTATATATATATATATATATATATATATATATATATATATATATATATATATATATATAAAACTGAAAATTACATTAAGAAGCTCAATGAATTTCCTATACAACACTTATGCTTACAAGAACGTATACTGTAACGCGAAAGTGGGTCATCAGATCATTAGAGGATTAATATAAAATATAGAATAAGGCTAATTCATTGCTAAATTGCATCATTCTTTAATGTTAAACGTGCACCAATATTAAGAGTCATCACATAGGCAACAGTTAATTCTTACAGTTTTACCTTTTCATAGGAGAGGCTAATATTTCTTCCAAAAAAGCCTTGTATTTATTTTGAAAGTCTCTGTGACAATGATGTCCAAATTTATGGCTGATTACGTGAATTGGACATTTTGCTTGATCGTGACCTCGACCTTTGACCTCGACCTTCCAAAATTTAATAATTTCCAGCTTTTTACATAAAAGTTGATCCCTGCAAGTTTCCTTACTCTACGTTTAGAACTGAGGCCAGGAAACTGTTCACAAACAAACAGACACACACACAAACAGGGGCGAAAACCTAATCTCCTTCATTTCTGATAATCAAAACTATTCTCCCCTTCTACAGTACAATCCCACTATTAAAACTCTAATTCAACCTATCGAGACACAATTAACTTTCTACAGAAACTAATTGTTTTTCGAATTGGAACTGGAATTTCATCTCAGAAATGCAAAACTTTCTCTTTCAGGGGCCTTTTCTCTTTCTCTAGACTTGATTACGATACACAAGACGCTAATGTCTAATTCAAGTATTAATTTTAAGGACAAATAATAAAAAAATGCTAATATTTCTATTCCCTTTTGGTATTTCATCTTTAAGAAACAAGAAAATAAGCACAATCTAATTTGATTTTGCTATTAAATCTTAAAATAAGAAAACAATCACAATCTAATTTTAAAATAAGAAGCTCAACAGACCAAAGTCAATATGAGACGTCTCAAAAGAAGGCAGTTTGTAACTTAGTGCTTATAAATCCACTGTTTGTAATTAATTAATTAACAACAAACTGCCTTAACCCACAGCCCAGTGTTGCGAAATCTTCATGAAAATTATGTTTTCTGCAATTCAGCGTCTGTTTATTGCAAACTTCTTGCATGTTGGTCACGAACCGATTGTATGTTTCTCCATGAATTGTTACTGACCTACTCGCCCTACAATTCTTTAAAAACAAGTATTTGCAACGTAGACTTTCATCTAAGGCTTGGTTTTTGCTAGCTGGTAACCTAATATTTCATTGTTAAGAATACGACAGTTTTCTTTAGGCTCGCTTCACACGAGCGGCTTTTTTCCGTACGGAAACCTTTTAACTCGTTAAGAGGCCTTTATTAGCATGAGAGGGTTTTCCCCGAGCGATTTTGTGGTTTCTATAAGCGGCTAAATTGTAAACCGCGCGGGTTGGGTTATCAGTGCGCGCTGCTAATAAACCACTAGCCTACCTTGTAACCCGCGCGGGTTGGGTTATCAGTGCACGCTGCGAGTAAATCTCTAGGCTACCTTGTAACCGAGCGGGTTGGGTTAGCAGTGCTAGTAAATCACTAGGCTACCTTGTAACCGCGCGGGTTGGGTTAGCAGTACACGCTGCTAGTAAATCACTAGACCACCTTGTGACCGCACGGGTTGGGGTCAGCAGTGCACGCGGCTAGTAAATCACTAGGCTACCTTCTAACCGCGCGGGTTTGGGTTAGCAGTGCTAGTAAATCACTAGACCACCTTGTGACCGCACAGGTTGGGTCAGCAGTGCACGCGGCTAGTAAATCACTAGGCTACCTTCTAACCGCGCGGGTTGGGTTAGCAGTGCACCCGGCTAGTAAATCACTAGGCTACCTTGTAACCGCGCAAGTTGGGGTAGCAGTGCACCCAGCTAGTAAATCACTAGGCTACCTTGTAACCGAGCGGGTTGGGGTTAGCAGTGTGAGCTGCTAGTAATTCACTAGGCTACCTTGTAACCGAGCGGGTTGGGTCAGCAGTGCACGCTGCTAGTAAATCACTAGGCTACCTTGTAACCGCGTTGGTTGGGTTAGCAGTGCAAGCTGCTAGTAAATCACTAGGCTACCTTGTAACCGCGAGGGTTGGGTTAGCAGTGCACGCGGCTAGTAAATCACTAGGCTACCTTGTAACTGCGGGGGGTTGGGTTAGCAGTGAACGCGTCTAGTAAAT
>NC_090728.1:193517376-193551905 GCF_036898095.1 Palaemon carinicauda | reverse complement strand
TCTCTCTCTCTCTCTCTATCTCTCTCTCTCTCTCTCTCTCTCTCTCTCTCTCTCTCTCTCTCTCTACTGGGAAAGACTGCAATTTTTAAAACTATACAGTCTAGAAAGGAGAAGAGAACGCTACATGATAATACAAGCATGGAAGCAAATAGAAGGAATTACTGAAAACATCATGGAGCTTAAAATATTAGAAAGAGCAAGCCGAGGTAGATTAATAGTGCCAAAAAATATTCCAGGTAAACTAAGAAAGGCGCACAGGACATTAATCCACTACGCACCAGCATCGATAATGCAGCGACTATTTAATGTGCTGCCAGCTCATCTAAGAAACATATCAGGAGTGAGCGTAGATGTGTTTAAGAATAAGCTCGATAAATACCTAAGATGCATCCCAGACCATCCAAGACTGGAAGATGCAAAATACACCGGAAGATGCATTAGCAACTCTCTGGGGGATATACGAGGTGCCTTACACTGAGGGACCTGGGGGAACCCAAACAAAAAATAAGGCAATAAGGTAAGGCTCTCTAAGGGCTCAGTTATAATGAGAACTGATGCTTGTGGTCCACCTTTCATCATTTTCACGAAGCAAAAAAAAAAAATAGGGGGGGGAGGGGGTTAGGTTTGTGGTTTTAAAGGTTTAAAGTCTGCTCATGAATGGCAGAGGCTAGGGACGCTAACATTGCCCTTAAGACTGTCCATATTAGGATCAGCACCCAAGCCTTTTCTCCTACCAAGCTAAGACCAAGGAGGGATAGGCAATGGCTTCTGATGACTCAGCAGATAAACCTACAGGCTCCCCTAAAACAACAACCCCCCTCCTTAGCTCAAAAGGATAGCGAGGTTGCAGCGACCAAAGAAACTAACGAGTTTGAGAGAGACTCGAACCCCAGTCTGGCAATCACCAGGCAAGGACGCTACCACCAGGCCACCACAACCCTTAAGTAGAATTGTAAGCTACTAATAACCCTTGGGTTCTGAGTTCAAGCCCGCTCAAGGCTTGATATATTTCACTGATGGACTCTATCTTACTATTCACGTGATGCTTAATGGCATCGCCCGTAGGTTTACTTGCTATGTTATTGTCAGCCACTGTTTGGCCTCCCTAGGTCTTAACGTGGGTGAAGTGGTAGATAGGGAACAGATATGTGAACACATTCGGTCAACATAAGTCAATTTCTGATTGCTCGAGGCTAAGGCAGCGCCCGTAGGTTTACTTGTGGTGGCCGATGTGGTAACGTCCCTGACTCGTGAACACCAGTTTCTTTGGTCGCTGCAGCCTCACCATCCTTATGAGCTAAGGATAGGAGGGTTTGGGAGAGCCTAAAGGTCTATCTGCTGAGTCATCAGCAACCATTGCCTGGCACTCTTTGGTCCTAGCTTGAGTGGAGAGGGGGCTCGGGCGCTGATCATATGAATATATGGTCAGTCTCTAAGGTATTGTCCTGCTTGATAGGGCAATGTCACTGTCCCTTGCCTCTGCCATTCATGAGTAGTCTTTAAACCTTTAAGTTATTGCCAGCCAATGTTTGGCGCCTCTTGGTCCTAACGTGGGTGTAGGGGGAGATAGGGAATAGATACTACGCGTACGTATTCGGTCTCTATGTACTACTATTGCTGACTTTTCCCTGACCTTTGACCTAATGAACAGAAAGAATATAAGCTTCGCATGACCAAGAGAAGATTTCTAAGGAATCTATACTAAGGTAGTAGGTTGGCCAGGGCACCAGCCGCCCGTTGAGATACTACCGCTAGAGAGTTATGGGGTCATTTGACTGGCCAGACAGTACTACACTGGATCCTTCTTTCTGGTTGCGGTTCTTTCCCTTTGCCTACACAGACACCAAATAGTCTGGCCCATTCTTTACAGATTCTCCTCTATTCTCATACACCTGACAACACTGAGATTACCAAACAATTCTTCTTCACCCGAGGGGTTTAACTACTGCACTGCAATTGCTCTGTAGCTACTTTCCTCTTGGTAAGGGTAAAAGAGGCTCTTTAGCTATGGTAAGCAGCTCTTATAGGAGAAGGACACTCCAAAATCAAACCATTATTCTCTGGTCTTAGGGAGTGCCATAGCCTCTGTACCATGGTCTTGCACTATCTTGGATGAGAGTTCTCTTGCTTGAGGGTACACTCAGGCACACTATTGTATCTTATTTCTCTTCCTCTTGTTTTGTTAAAGTTTTTTTATAGTTTATACAGGAAATATTTATTTTAATGTTACTGTTCTTGAAATATTTCATTTTTCCTTGTTTCCTTTCCTCACTGGGCTATTTTCCCTGTTGGAGCCCCTGGCCTTATAGCATCCTGCTTTTCCAACTAGGGTTGTAGCTTAGCAAATATTAATAATAATAAGTTCAAAGTTGAAGCAAATGTTTTTATGGTGACCAGGCTGACATGAGTCTTTTTATAGTTTCATATATGACATATCTGTTTTTGACGTTCTTAATAGTTTATATAGGACATATCTGTTTTGACGTTACTGTTTTAGAATGATTTATTGTTCTCATCATTTATTTATTTCCTTATTTCCTTTCCTCACTGGGGTATTTTTCCCTGTTGGAGCCCCTGGGCTTATAGCATCCTGCTTTTCCAACTAGGGTTGTAGCTGCAGCAAATAATAATAATAATAATAATAATAATAATAATAATAATAATAATAATAATAATACTATGGCTGCATCGGCAGAATTAAATTTCTTGAGGCCCCTCTCTACGAACCAGAGCCGGGATATATAAGGACCCAGATCCAGCCAGAGCCTCACTTCTCGCCTGAAGACGGAGCAAGCAGTTCCGAAACGCATCGCAATCCACTCCTGACTTTACCTGTTGTAATTTCCGAGTATTACTTGTACTCGTATTAATTACATCCAGCCTTAACCTGAATTGTATCCTTCACCCACCTGATGACCTTCGCCACCTTGCTAGCTGAATGTAGCAACCCTGAAAAGAGAATTGTCCGTAAAATCGAGAAATTGGACAAGAAATTGAATTCTGCCGATGCAGCCATAGTATTCAACTCCACCTGTTTGAAGGAGGGTCTCCTACCAAGAAATAATAATAATAATAATAATAATAATAATAATAATAATAATAATAATAATAATTCCTTTAAACCTAAATCTTATGAATAACCTTGCGTTGTGTAGTCAATCTCGGAGTAGGAGAGAACTCACCTGCAATTACTCCTAATTGGATGTTCAGGTAGTTCGAAGAATACTGCTCCATTGAAGACTGGAATCGAGTTAACGGACTCCAATTTGATTCCAGAATTTTCATAATGATTCAAAATAATTTTCTGATATTCGTGGAAAAGCAAATTCTGGATCTTATTCAACAGAGATTGAGTGTCACAAGACAAGAAATATTTATACGAGTTAAATTATTTGGATAATGAAACAAATAACAATAAGTCAAAAATACTTAGGAGAATTGCTACATATTGCGCAGCCAACAAATCGTGTTGACACAAGAATAGATACAGATGGTTTCAAACTATTGGAACCTAGATATATGTCTAGTCTAGAGCCTTTAAATATGCGGCCCCGAGACTATATAATAAGCTTCCATAAAACATTCGAATGATTGAAGACATTAAGGCTTTCAAGAGGAAACTGAAGACTTTCTTATTCCGTGAGTTGTTTGACAGTGACGATTTAACAGTATATGAACAATACATGACCTGAAAAGATAAATACTGGGAACGAACAAGATAAAACGACAGTGGAGGTCCTGTAGAGAGTAGGGTTCCCCTGCTGCATGGGACCGAAAAAACAGTCGTCAAAGTAAGTAAGGTAAGTAAGACTGCAGGCAGAAAGATCTTGCTTTTGTAACTTCGATGTTCTGAGTTGCTCAGTCAACATTAGCCAAGAGTTGTGTACTTTTGGCGTCCATGTTTTGATGATCCGTAATCGTAAATTTATTTTACATTTTAATGTTTTGAGTATTTTTTTTTTTTTTTTGTATTTTAGCTGTAATAATATGCTATCAACAGTTTATTAATTTAATATTGATAATTAGAATCTTAGTACAGTAAATATTGTAAAGGTTAGTACAGTAGTACCTGACCTTGTTCCCATGTCAACGGGTACACCTGGAAGAAGGGACGAAAAGGAGGCGAGAAGCAGTCTGGTGCGGTTGCATCACCTGCCACCGCTACCCAGAGGCCGGACAAGCCCTCATACCCCACCCCCGGCAATATGCATCCCATAAGAACAGCTGGGAAGCCAAGTTCGAGTTTAATAAAGCTCAAGTCGTGAGTGGGCAACCCTTAGTATGCACATCAGCCATGGTTGGCCTCGATACGCCACGAGACGTTGTGGTGGCCGATGTGGTAACGTTCCTGACTGGTGAACGCCACACTGGGGTTCGAGACCCTATCAAACTCGTTAGTTTCTTTGGTCGCTGCAACCTCATCATCCTTGTGAGCTAAAGTAGGGGGGGGGGGGTTTGGGGAGCTTATAGGTCTATCTGCTGAGTCATCAGCAGCCATTGCCTGGCCCTCCTTGGTCCTAACTTGGATGGAGAGGGCTTGGGCACTGATCATATGTATATATGGTCAGTCTCTAGGGCACTGTCCTGTTCGATAGGGCAATGTCATTGTCCCTTGCCTCTGCCATTCACGAGTGGCCTTTAAAGTCTTTAAACTGTCCTTTTCGCTGTTGTTGTTGTTGTTGTAACAATCTTATCCATATAACCGTCTCCCCTCTAAGCTCTTCTAGGAGGACACTACAAAATCAAACCATTGTTCTCTAGTCTTGGGTAATGCCATAGCCTCTGTACCATGGTCTTCCACTGTCTTGGGTAAGGAGTTCTCTTAACTGAGGGTACACTCGGGCACACTAGTCTATCTTATTTCTATTCCACTTCTTTTGTTAAATGTTTTTTATGGTTTATATAGGAAAAATTATTTTAATGTTACTGCTCTTAAATTATTTCATCTTTCCTGCTTCCTTTCCTAACTGGACAATTTTTTCTGTTGGAGCCCCCAAGCTTATAGCATTCTGCTTTTCCAACTAGGGTTGAAGCTTACCAAGTATTAATAATAGTAATAATAACAACAATAATAATAATAATAATAATAATAATAATAATAATAATAATAATAATAGTAATAATAATAAGTCCGTTCTCCCCGAGTATGTTTGTAAGTTACAAGCGATTCACTTATCTTCCATTATAATCAAATGACACAAACTGTTCCAGTAATCTAAAAGTCAGCGAGAGACTTATATTTCCTCTGTTACGTAATTGCCAAGAATTAAAATTCTATTGACTAAGTCATTAAAAAGATTAATTTATTCACTTTGAAGAAGATTTCTGCTCAGGTTTCTGTGAAAATCAGCTTAGACAATAAATCCTCTTACGCTGTAAAAAGTCGTCTAATTCACTTCATCTCATCATTTATTATTTTGTTACCACACATTGTGAAAGGAGAAACAGAATGTCGACTATTCTTAACTAAATTGTACGAGATATTTATTTCTTGATAGCTATACGTTAAAGGAAATTTGTACAAAATAAATCTGGATAATTTCTATAAGAAATTGTCAGCGATGAAAACATTGTGATGAGCCATGAGTAGGATGTGACTCAAAAGCGGGTTGAAAGCAACTGAGTGAGTTTGTTATTGTTGTTGTTGTTGAAGACTGCCTGGCCCTTTTGGCCAGACACGGGCTTTTGCAATCTTGCAGCCCGTAGGTGTTTTGGTAGGATTTATTGGGATAGGTAGTTGGGATGGGGGATATTCTGCAACTTTTACTTCAGGATATTGGGATAGGTTTTGGGTTATGATGGGTTGTTTTGAGAAGGAAGTAGGTGACTGTGGGAAGGGGATACATTCCCAAGAGCCCACTGGCTCCAGTCTTAGTTAAGAGAAAAAGAATTATAGTAGTAAGTCCCGATAAGTAGGAGAGCTCGGGAAGGAGTTGAAAAGTTTTAGTTGGAGATATTGATATAGGTGAAGTAAAAAATGAGTTTGTTACAGAACACCCAGTTTATATATACATCAAGTCCGGGCACGAAAGTCACAAAATATACAACAGGCTATTTCACGTCCAACCGGCAACCGGTTCTGTTAACAGTTAACGATAGGAAAAACAGAGAGGTTGATAAAGGTCGCTGTCAGTGCGAGGGGAGAGCGAAGATACAAAGGATAATATATACAAGAAAGAAAAATGTGTGACGGGGTTGGTACAATATCGAGAAAATAATGGTCTTCGTAAAGATATTGGATATTGTGGTCTCTCAGGTTAATTATTATCAATTATAAATTTCGGAGAAGTGACTTTTTACGTGAAAAAAAAATCGGTGAAGTGACTTTTTACACAAAGGATTTTTGGTGAAGTGACTTTAAAAAGAAAAAAAAAATCCTTGAAGTAACCCATTACTTAAAGGATTTACGGTGAAGTGACCTTTTACTTGAAGGATTTTGGGTGAAGTGACCTTTTACTTAAGAGATTTTCGGTGAAGTGACCTTTTACTTAAAGGATTTTCGGTGAAGTGACCTTCTACTTAAAGGATTTTGGGTGAAGTGACCTTTTACTTAATGGATTTTGGATGAAGTGACCTTTTACTTGAAGGATTTTCAGTAAAGTGACCTTTTACTTAAAGGATTTTCGGCGAAGTGACCTTCTACTTAAAGGATTTTTGGGTGAAGTGACCTTTTACTTGAAGGATTTTCGGCGAAGTATCTTTTTACTTAAATGATTTTCGGTGAAGTGACATATTACTTAAAGGATTTTGGGTGAAGTGACTTTTAACATGAAGGTGTTTCCTCTCTCTAAAAGTAAGCCAATAAAATTAAAATTAAATCCAAAAGACAAAATCAATATCTTCCATTTAAACCTAAGCCGATTAAAATTAAAACTAGAGGGGTACTCAGTAGAGCGCAAACCTCCGCCACGGTAGATTATTTCTCGACATTGACCTTGACATGCATCAATTAGCGCGGATTTCCACACACTCAAATATGAACCAAGTTTGAAGTCTCTGTGACAACGATGTCCAAACTTAAAGCTGATTACGTGATATGGATGTTTTGCTCGTCCATGACCTTGACCTTTGATCTTCCAAACTTTAATCTTTTCCATCATTTATATAAAAGTTTAAAATGCCTGCAAGTTTCATTATTCTACGATTAAAATTGTAGCCAGGAAGGTGTTCACTAACAAACACACACAACTATAGTCCATTTTTATTAGCTAGGCAGATTTGCACCGACTCGCAGGGGTGCCCTTTTAGCTCGGAAAAGTTCCCTGATCGCTGATTGGTTGGACACGATAATTCTAACCAATCAGCGATCAGGAAACTTTTCCGAGCTAAAACGGCACCGCTGCGAGTCGGTGCAAATGCGCCTCATTAAATGAAATTGACTATAGGGGGTGAAACATAACCTCCTTGGAAAAGTTTCCTGATCGCTGATTGGTTGGACAAGATAAGTCTAACCAAGCAGCGATCAGGAAACTTTTCCGAGCTAAAACGGCACCGCTGCGAGTCGGTGCAAATGAGCCTCATTAAAAGAAATTGACTATATGGGGTGAAAAATAACCTCCTTCCAACATCGTTTCCGGAGGTAATGAAACCAGAAAGACAAAATCAACTTGCAAGTTGATACATTCAGAGTTTATCAACAATTTCCTTCCAAAGGCTCTTCCGATTCGAGCTTTACAATTTAATCATTCACTTCTCCAATTCAATTATATTCAATTGCAAGTTGATACATTCGGAGTTTATCAACAATTTCCTCCCAAAAGCTCTTCCGAATTGAGCTTTACAATTTAATCATTCACTTCTCCAGTTCAATCATATTCAATTGCAAGTTGATACATTCAGAGTTTATCAACAATTTCCTCCCAAAAGCTCTTCCGAATTGAGCTTTACAATTTAATCATTCACTTCTCCAATTCAATCATATTCAATTGCAAGTTGATACATTCAGAGTTTATCAACAATTTCCTCCCAAAAGCTCTTCCGAATTGAGCTTTACAATTTAATCATTCACTTCTCCAATTCAATCATATTCAATTGCAAGTTGATACATTCGGAGTTTATCAACAATTTCCTCCCAAAAGCTCTTCCGAATTGAGCTTTACAATTTAATCATTCACTTCTCCAATTCAATCATATTCAATTGCAAGTTGATACATTCGGAGTTTATCAACAATTTCCTTCCAAAAGCTCTTCCGAATCGAGCGTTACAATTTAATCATTCACTTCTCCAGTTCAATCATATTCAATTGCAAGTTGATACATTCGGAGTTTATCAACAATTTCCTTCCAAAAGCTCTTCCGAATCGAGCTTTACAATTTAATCATTCACTTCTCCAGTTCAATCATATTCAATTGCAAGTTGATACATTCGGAGTTTATCAACAATTTCCTTCCAAAAGCTCTTCCGGTTGGAGCTTTACAATTTAATCATTCACTTCTCCAGTTCAATCATATTCAATTGCAAGTTGATACATTCGGAGTTTATCAACAATTTCCTTCCAAAAGCTCTTCCGGTTGGAGCTTTACAATTTAATCCTTCCCTTCTCCAGTTCAATCATATTCAATTGCAAGTTGATACATTCGGAGTTTATCAACAATTTCCTTCCAAAAGCTCTTCCAGTTGGAGCTTTACAATTTAATCATTCACTTCTCCAGTTCAATCATATTCAATTGCAAGTTGATACATTCGGAGTTTATCAACAATTTCCTTCAAAAAGCTCTTCCGGTTGGAGCTTTACAATTTAATCATTCACTTCTCCAGTTCAATCATATTCAATTGCAAGTTGATACATTCGGAGTTTATCAATAATTTCCTTCCAAAAGCTCTTCGAATTCGAGCTTTACAATTTAATCATTCACTTCTCCAGTTCAATCATATTCAATTGCAAGTTGATACATTCGGAGTTTATCAACAATTTCCTTCCAAAAGCTCTTCCGGTTGGAGCTTTACAATTTAATCATTCACTTCTCCAGTTCAATCATATTCAATTGCAAGTTGATACATTCGGAGTTTATCAACAATTTCCTTTTCAAAAGCTCTTCAAATTCGAGCTTTACAATTTAATCATTCACTTCTCCAGTTCAATCATATTCAATTGCAAGTTGATCCATTCGAAGTTTATCAACAATTTCCTTCCAAAAGCTCTTCAAATTCGAGCTTTACAATTTAATCATTCACTTCTCCAGTTCAATCATATTCAATTGCAAGTTGATACATTCGGAGTTTATCAACAATTTCCTTCCAAAAGCTCTTCAAATTCGAGCTTTACAATTTAATCATTCACTTCTCCAGTTCAATCATATTCAATTGCAAGTTGATGTATTCGGAGTTTATCAACAATTTCCTTCCAAAAGCTCTTCCGATTCGAGCTTTGCAATTTAATCATTCACTTCTCCAGTTCAATCACATTCAATTGCAAGTTGATGTATTCGGAGTTTATCAACAATTTCCTTCCAAAAGCTCTTCCGAATCGAGCTTTACAATTTAATCATTCACTTCTCCAGTTCAATCATATTCAATTGCAAGTTGATACATTCGGAGTTTATCAACAATTTCCTTCCAAAAGCTCTTCCGAATCGAGCTTTACAATTTAATCCTTCACTTCTCCAGTTCAATCATATTCAATTGCAAGTTGATACATTCGGAGTTTATCAACAATTTCCTTCCAAAAGCTCTTCCGATTCGAGCTTTGCAATTTAATCATTCACTTCTCCAGTTCAATCACATTCAATTGCAAGTTGATGTATTCGGAGTTTATCAACAATTTCCTTCCAAAAGCTCTTCCGAATCGAGCTTTACAATTTAATCATTCACTTCTCCAGTTCAATCATATTCAATTGCAAGTTGATACATTCGGAGTTTATCAACAATTTCCTTCCAAAAGCTCTTCCGATTCGAGCTTTGCAATTTAATCATTCACTTCTCCAGTTCAATCACATTCAATTGCAAGTTGATGTATTCGGAGTTTATCAACAATTTCCTTCCAAAAGCTCTTCCGAATCGAGCTTTACAATTTAATCATTCACTTCTCCAGTTCAATCATATTCAATTGCAAGTTGATACATTCAGAGTTTATCAACAATTTCCTTCCAAAAGCTCTTCCGATTCGAGCTTTGCAATTTAATCATTCACTTCTCCAGTTCAATCATATTCAATTGCAAGGTGATCCATTCGAAGTTTATCAACAATTTCCTTCCAAAAGCTCTTAGAATTCGAGCTTTACAATTTAATCATTCACTTCTCCAGTTCAATCACATTCAATTGCAAGTTGATGTATTCGGAGTTTATCAACAATTTCCTTCCAAAAGCTCTTCCGAATCGAGCTTTACAATTTAATCATTCACTTCTCCAGTTCAATCATATTCAATTGCAAGTTGATGTATTCGGAGTTTATCAACAATTTCCTTCCAAAAGCTCTTCCGAATCGAGCTTTACAATATAATCCTTCACTTCTCCAGTTCAATCATATTCAATTGCAAGTTGATACATTCGGAGTTTATCAACAATTTCCTTCCAAAAGCTCTTCCGATTCGAGCTTTGCAATTTAATCATTCACTTCTCCAGTTCAATCACATTCAATTGCAAGTTGATACATTCGGAGTTTATCAACAATTTCCTTCCAAAAGCTCTTCCGATTCGAGCTTTGCAATTTAATCATTCACTTCTCCAGTTCAATCACATTCAATTGCAAGTTGATGTATTCGGAGTTTATCAACAATTTCCTTCCAAAAGCTCTTCCGATTCGAGCTTTGAAATTTAATCATTCACTTCTCCAGTTCAATCACATTCAATTGCAAGTTGATGTATTCGGAGTTTATCAACAATTTCCTTCCAAAAGCTCTTCCGAATCGAGCTTTACAATTTAATCATTCACTTCTCCAGTTCAATCATATTCAATTGCAAGTTGATACATTCGGAGTTTATCAACAATTTCCTTCCAAAAGCTCTTCCGATTCGAGCTTTGCAATTTAATCATTCACTTCTCCAGTTCAATCATATTCAATTGCAAGTTGATCCATTCGAAGTTTATCAACAATTTCCTTCCAAAAGCTCTTCGAATTCGAGCTTTACAATTTAATCATTCACTTCTCCAGTTCAATCACATTCAATTGCAAGTTGATGTATTCGGAGTTTATCAACAATTTCCTTCCAAAAGCTCTTCCGAATCGAGCTTTACAATTTAATCATTCACTTCTCCAGTTCAATCATATTCAATTGCAAGTTGATGTATTCGGAGTTTATCAACAATTTCCTTCCAAAAGCTCTTCCGAATCGAGCTTTACAATTTAATCCTTCACTTCTCCAGTTCAATCATATTCAATTGCATGTTGATACATTCGGAGTTTATCAACAATTTCCTTCCAAAAGCTCTTCCGATTCGAGCTTTGCAATTTAATCATTCACTTCTCCAGTTCAATCACATTCAATTGCAAGTTGATGTATTCGGAGTTTATCAACAATTTCCTTCCAAAAGCTCTTCCGAATCGAGCTTTACAATTTAATCCTTCACTTCTCCAGTTCAATCATATTCAATTGCAAGTTGATACATTCGGAGTTTATCAACAATTTCCTTCCAAAAGCTCTTCCGATTCGAGCTTTGCAATTTAATCATTCACTTCTCCAGTTCAATCACATTCAATTGCAAGTTGATGTATTCGGAGTTTATCAACAATTTCCTTCCAAAAGCTCTTCCGAATCAAGCTTTACAATTTAATCATTCACTTCTCCAGTTCAATCATATTCAATTGCAAGTTGATACATTCGGAGTTTATCAACAATTTCCTTCCAAAAGCTCTTCCGATTCGAGCTTTGCAATTTAATCATTCACTTCTCCAGTTCAATCACATTCAATTGCAAGTTGATGTATTCGGAGTTTATCAACAATTTCCTTCCAAAAGCTCTTCCGAATCGAGCTTTACAATTTAATCATTCACTTCTCCAGTTCAATCATATTCAATTGCAAGTTGATACATTCGGAGTTTATCAACAATTTCCTTCCAAAAGCTCTTCCGAATCGAGCTTTACAATTTAATCCTTCACTTCTCCAGTTCAATCATATTCAATTGCAAGTTGATACATTCGGAGTTTATCAACAATTTCCTTCCAAAAGCTCTTCCGATTCGAGCTTTGCAATTTAATCATTCACTTCTCCAGTTCAATCACATTCAATTGCAAGTTGATGTATTCGGAGTTTATCAACAATTTCCTTCCAAAAGCTCTTCCGAATCGAGCTTTACAATTTAATCATTCACTTCTCCAGTTCAATCATATTCAATTGCAAGTTGATACATTCGGAGTTTATCAACAATTTCCTTCCAAAAGCTCTTCCGAATCGAGCTTTACAATTTAATCCTTCACTTCTCCAGTTCAATCATATTCAATTGCAAGTTGATACATTCGGAGTTTATCAACAATTTCCTTCCAAAAGCTCTTCCGATTCGAGCTTTGCAATTTAATCATTCACTTCTCCAGTTCAATCACATTCAATTGCAAGTTGATGTATTCGGAGTTTATCAACAATTTCCTTCCAAAAGCTCTTCCGAATCGAGCTTTACAATTTAATCATTCACTTCTCCCGTTCAATCATATTCAATTGCAAGTTGATGTATTAGGAGTTTATCAACAATTTCCTTCCAAAAGCTCTTCCGAATCGAGCTTTACAATTTAATCCTTCACTTCTCCAGTTCAATCATATTCAATTGCAAGTTGATACATTCGGAGTTTATCAACAATTTCCTTCCAAAAGCTCTTCCGATTCGAGCTTTGCAATTTAATCATTCACTTCTCCAGTTCAATCACATTCAATTGCAAGTTGATACATTCGGAGTTTATCAACAATTTCCTTCCAAAAGCTCTTCCGATTCGAGCTTTGCAATTTAATCATTCACTTCTCCAGTTCAATCACATTCAATTGCAAGTTGATACATTCGGAGTTTATCAACAATTTCCTTCCAAAAGCTCTTCCGATTCGAGCTTTGCAATTTAATCATTCACTTCTCCAGTTCAATCACATTCAATTGCAAGTTGATACATTCGGAGTTTATCAACAATTTCCTTCCAAAAGCTCTTCCGATTCGAGCTTTGCAATTTAATCATTCACTTCTCCAGTTCAATCATATTCAATTGCAAGTTGATGTATTAGGAGTTTATCAACAATTTCCTTCCAAAAGCTCTTCCGAATCGAGCTTTACAATTTAATCATTCACTTCTCCAGTTCAATCATATTCAATTGCAAGTTGATACATTCGGAGTTTATAAACAATTTCCTTCCAAAAGCTCTTCCGATTCGAGCTTTGCAATTTAATCATTCACTTCTCCAGTTCAATCACATTCAATTGCAAGTTGATGTATTCGGAGTTTATCAACAATTTCCTTCCAAAAGCTCTTCCGAATCGAGCTTTACAATTTAATCATTCACTTCTCCCGTTCAATCATATTCAATTGCAAGTTGATGTATTAGGAGTTTATCAACAATTTCCTTCCAAAAGCTCTTCCGAATCGAGCTTTACAATTTAATCCTTCACTTCTCCAGTTCAATCATATTCAATTGCAAGTTGATACATTCGGAGTTTATCAACAATTTCCTTCCAAAAGCTCTTCCGATTCGAGCTTTGCAATTTAATCATTCACTTCTCCAGTTCAATCACATTCAATTGCAAGTTGATACATTCGGAGTTTATCAACAATTTCCTTCCAAAAGCTCTTCCGATTCGAGCTTTGCAATTTAATCATTCACTTCTCCAGTTCAATCACATTCAATTGCAAGTTGATACATTCGGAGTTTATCAACAATTTCCTTCCAAAAGCTCTTCCGATTCGAGCTTTGCAATTTAATCATTCACTTCTCCAGTTCAATCACATTCAATTGCAAGTTGATACATTCGGAGTTTATCAACAATTTCCTTCCAAAAGCTCTTCCGATTCGAGCTTTGCAATTTAATCATTCACTTCTCCAGTTCAATCACATTCAATTGCAAGTTGATACATTCGGAGTTTATCAACAATTTCCTTCCAAAAGCTCTTCCGATTCGAGCTTTGCAATTTAATCATTCACTTCTCCAGTTCAATCATATTCAATTGCAAGTTGATGTATTAGGAGTTTATCAACAATTTCCTTCCAAAAGCTCTTCCGAATCGAGCTTTACAATTTAATCATTCACTTCTCCAGTTCAATCATATTCAATTGCAAGTTGATGTATTAGGAGTTTATCAACAATTTCCTTCCAAAAGCTCTTCCGAATCGAGCTTTACAATTTAATCCTTCACTTCTCCAGTTCAATCATATTCAATTGCAAGTTGATACATTCGGAGTTTATCAACAATTTCCTTCCAAAAGCTCTTCCGATTCGAGCTTTGCAATTTAATCATTCACTTCTCCAGTTCAATCACATTCAATTGCAAGTTGATGTATTCGGAGTTTATCAACAATTTCCTTCCAAAAGCTCTTCGAATTCGAGCTTTACAATTTAATCATTCACTTCTCCAGTTCAATCACATTCAATTGCAAGTTGATGTATTCGGAGTTTATCAACAATTTCCTTCCAAAAGCTCTTCCGAATCGAGCTTTACAATTTAATCATTCACTTCTCCAGTTCAATCATATTCAATTGCAAGTTGATGTATTCGGAGTTTATCAACAATTTCCTTCCAAAAGCTCTTCCGAATCGAGCTTTACAATTTAATCCTTCACTTCTCCAGTTCAATCATATTCAATTGCAAGTTGATACATTCGGAGTTTATCAACAATTTCCTTCCAAAAGCTCTTCCGATTCGAGCTTTGCAATTTAATCATTCACTTCTCCAGTTCAATCATATTCAATTGCAAGTTGATCCATTCGAAGTTTATCAACAATTTCCTTCCAAAAGCTCTTCCGATTCGAGCTTTACAATTTAATCCTTCACTTCTCCAGTTCAATCATATTCAATTGCAAGTTGATACATTCGGAGTTTATCAACAATTTCCTTCCAAAAGCTCTTCCGATTCGAGCTTTGCAATTTAATCATTCACTTCTCCAGTTCAATCATATTCAATTGCAAGTTGATCCATTCGAAGTTTATCAACAATTTCCTTCCAAAAGCTCTTCGAATTCGAGCTTTACAATTTAATCATTCACTTCTCCAGTTCAATCACATTCAATTGCAAGTTGATGTATTCGGAGTTTATCAACAATTTCCTTCCAAAAGCTCTTCCGAATCGAGCTTTACAATTTAATCATTCACTTCTCCAGTTCAATCATATTCAATTGCAAGTTGATGTATTCGGAGTTTATCAACAATTTCCTTCCAAAAGCTCTTCCGAATCGAGCTTTACAATTTAATCCTTCACTTCTCCAGCTCAATCATATTCAATTGCATGTTGATACATTCGGAGTTTATCAACAATTTCCTTCCAAAAGCTCTTCCGATTCGAGCTTTGCAATTTAATCATTCACTTCTCCAGTTCAATCACATTCAATTGCAAGTTGATGTATTCGGAGTTTATCAACAATTTCCTTCCAAAAGCTCTTCCGAATCGAGCTTTACAATTTAATCCTTCACTTCTCCAGTTCAATCATATTCAATTGCAAGTTGATACATTCGGAGTTTATCAACAATTTCCTTCCAAAAGCTCTTCCGATTCGAGCTTTGCAATTTAATCATTCACTTCTCCAGTTCAATCACATTCAATTGCAAGTTGATGTATTCGGAGTTTATCAACAATTTCCTTCCAAAAGCTCTTCCGAATCGAGCTTTACAATTTAATCATTCACTTCTCCAGTTCAATCATATTCAATTGCAAATTGATACATTCGGAGTTTATCAACAATTTCCTTCCAAAAGCTCTTCCGATTCGAGCTTTGCAATTTAATCATTCACTTCTCCAGTTCAATCATATTCAATTGCAAGTTGATCCATTCGAAGTTTATCAACAATTTCCTTCCAAAAGCTCTTCAAATTCGAGCTTTACAATTTAATCATTCACTTCTCCAGTTCAATCACATTCAATTGCAAGTTGATGTATTCGGAGTTTATCAACAATTTCCTTCCAAAAGCTCTTCCGAATCGAGCTTTACAATTTAATCATTCACTTCTCCAGTTCAATCATATTCAATTGCAAATTGATACATTCGGAGTTTATCAACAATTTCCTTCCAAAAGCTCTTCCGAATCAAGCTTTGCAATTTAATCATTCACTTCTCCAGTTCAATCATATTCAATTGCAAGTTGATCCATTCGAAGTTTATCAACAATTTCCTTCCAAAAGCTCTTCAAATTCGAGCTTTGCAATTTAATCATTCACTTCTCCAGTTCAATCACATTCAATTGCAAGTTGATGTATTCGGAGTTTATCAACAATTTCCTTCCAAAAGCTCTTCCGAATCGAGCTTTACAATTTAATCATTCACTTCTCCAGTTCAATCATATTCCATTTCCGAGCTGTGCATTTACATAAGCAAGAATCACATCCAAGACGGATGAACGACACCATCTCACAATTTCAGACGTCTGAGTCACACTCATCAAAAAAATCACTAATTGCAATGTCGTCTCAAATCCACCATTTCATTTCGGGATGGTTTTGCTTAACGACACACAGACTCGTTTTTAAGAGACATCTGGTGAGGGGAGGATTCACTAACTTAGTTATCTACGGTCACTGAAGGTTATGAGATTTGTAATGGTGCTTGGATTTGTAATATTTCTCGTATTTGTGAATGTTTAGCCTGTTAGTAATATTTCTCTGATTTGTATTGTTTCTCGGATTTCTAATGTTTCAGATTGGTAAGGATTCTCAGATTAGTAATGTTTCTCGGATTTGTAATGATTTAGATTTGTAAGCTTTGTCGTATTTGAAATCCTTCTCGTATTTGTAAATGTTTACCTTATTGGTAATGTGTCTCAGATTTCTAATATTTCAGATATGTGAGGTTTCTCGTATTTGGAAGATTCTAGCATTTGTAATGTTTCTCGTATTCGTGAATGTTTACCCTATTGGTAATGTTTCTCTGATTTGTAATGTTTCTCGGATTTCTAATGTTTAAATTGGTAAGGTTTCTCGTATTTGTAAGATTCTAGAATTTGTAAAGTTTCTCGTATTTGGAAGATTCTAGAATTGGTAAAGTTTCTCGTATTTGGAAGATTCTAGAATTTGTAATGTTTCTCGTATTTGTAAATGTTTACCCTAGTGGGAATGTTTCTCTGATTTGTAATTTTTCTCGGATTCCTAATGTTTCAGATTGGTGAGGTTTCTCGTATTTGTAAGATTCTATAATTTGTAATGTTTCTCGTATTTGTGAATGTTTACCCTATTGGTAATGTTTCAGATTGGTAAGGTTTCTCGAATTTGTAAGATTCTAGATTTTGTAATGTTTCTCGTATTTGTAAATGATTTTCGGATTGATAAAGTTTCTCGAATTTGTGAAATTCTAGAATTTGTGATGTTTCTCGCATTTGCAAATGTTTCTTGAATTGATGTTTCTTGTACTTTTGAATGTTTCTCGAATTGATAATGTTTTTCGAATTGATAATGTTTCTGTGATTTGTAATGTTTCTCTGATTTGTAATGTTTCTCTCATTTGTAATGTACCTCTCACTGGTAATGTTTCTCTCAATGGTAATGTTTCTCTCATTGGTAATGTTTCTTTGATTTGTAATGTTTCATATTGGTAAGGTTTCTTGAATTTGTAATATTTCCGATTGGTAAGATTTCTCGTATGTGAGATTCTAGAATTTATAATGTTTCTCGTATTTGTAAATGTTTTTCGGATTGAAGATGTTTCTCTGATTTGTAATGTTTCTCTCAAATTTTTAAGTTTCTACAATTTGTAATGTTTCTCGTATTTACAAATGTCTCATGAATTCATAATGTTACTCGTACTTGTAAATGCTTCTCGAATTGATAATGCTTCTCAGATTTGTAATGTTTCTCTCAATGGTAATATTTCCTTCATTTGTAATGCATCTCTCACTGGTAATGTTTCTCTCATTTGTAATGTATCTCTCACTGGTAATGCTTCTCTGATTTGTAATGTTTCTCTCATTTGTCATGTTTCTCTCATTTGTCATGTTTCTCTGATTTGTAATGTTTCTCTTATTTGTAATGTTTCTCTCATTTGTAATGTTTCTCTCACTGGTAATGTTTCTCTGATTTGTAATGTTTCTCTCATTTGTAATGTTTCTCTCACTGGTAATGTTTCTCTGATTTGTAATGTTTCTCTCATTTGTAATGTACCTCTCAATGGTAATGTTTCTCTCATTTGTAATGTTTCTCTCACTGGTAATGTTTCTCTGATTTGTAATGTTTCTCTCACTGGTAATGTTTCTCTGATTTGTAATGTTTCTCTCATTTGTAATGTACCTCTCAATGGTAATGTTTCTCTCATTTGTAATGTTTCTCTCACTGGTAATGTTTCTCTGATTTGTAATGTTTCTCTCATTTGTAATGTTTCTCTCACTGGTAATGTTTCTCTGATTTGTAATGTTTCTCTCATTTGTAATGTACCTCTCAATGGTAATGTTTCTCTCATTTGTAATGTTTCTCTCACTGGTAATGTTTCTCTGATTTGTAATGTTTCTCTCATTTGTAATGTTTCTCTCACTGGTAATGTTTCTCTGATTTGTAATGTTTCTCTCATTTGTAATGTACCTCTCAATGGTAATGTTTCTCTCATTTGTAATGTTTCTCTCACTGGTAATGTTTCTCTGATTTGTAATGTTTCTCTCATTTGTAATGTTTCTCTCACTGGTAATGTTTCTCTCAATGGTAATGCTTCTCGAATTGATAATGCTTCTCAGATTTGTAAAGTTTCTCTCAATGGTAATATTTCTTTCATTGGTAATGTTTCTGTGATTTGTAATGTTTCTCTGTTTACCTCTCTCGGATTCTGTTTTCCTTGGCAACTGTTATAACGACCGGAAACCTTTCGACTCAAAAAAGAATCCTTTCTAAAAAACCTTCCGAATATTTATGATTTTAAAAAATACTGGATATTTATGATTTAAAAAACTTGCCAGATGTTTAGGGCTTTTAAAAACATTAAGGATATTTATGGTTTAAAAAAACACTCCGGATAATTATGATCCCAGATAATTACGATATTGACTCGGCGTCACATCAGATATACTTATCAAATATAATCTAATTCTATAATGAATATCAATAAGATTATCAGCAATAATATATCACCCTGCGAGAGAGAGAGAGAGAGAGAGAGAGAGAGAGAGAGAGAGAGAAGAGAGAGAGGAGAGAGAGAGAGAGAGAGAGAGAGAGAGAAAATCAAATGATTGCAAAAGTATTTCCTTTAACATGGCTAACATATATAAGTCGGAAGGTCTGCTCACATCCCTTAGATATGAGAGAGAGAGAGAGAGAGAGAGAGAGAGAGAGAGAGAGAAGAGAGAGAGAGAGAGAGATCAAACGATTGCAAAAGTAACTCTTTTAACATGGCTAACATCTAATAAGTCGGAAGGTCTGCCCCTCTCCCTTTTGAGAGAGAGAGAGAGAGAGAGAGAGAGAGAGAGAGAGAGAGAGAGGAGAGGAGAGAGAGAGAGAGAGAATCAAATGATCACAAAAGTATTTCCTTTAACATGGCTAACATATATAAGTCGGAAGGTCTGCTCACATCCCTTAGATATGAGAGAGAGAGAGAGAGAGAGAGAGAGAGAGAGAGAGAGAGAGAGAGAGAGAGAGAGAGGAGAGAGAGAGAGAATCAAACGATTGCAAAAGTAACTCTTTTAACATGGCTAACATCTAATAAGTCGGAAGGTCTGCCCCTCTCCCTTTTCAGAGAGAGAGAGAGAGAGAGAGAGAGAGAGAGAGAGAGAGAGAGAGAGAGAGAGATCAAATGATTGCAAAAGTATCTCCTTTAACATGGCTAACATATATAAAACGGAAGGTCTGCCCCTCTCCCTTTTGAGAGAGAGAGAGAGAGAGAGAGAGAGAGAGAGAGAGAGAGAGAGAGAGAGAGAGAGAGAGAGAGAGGAGAGAGAGAGAGACCAAATGATCACAAAATTACCTCTTTTAACATGGCTAACATATATAAGTCGGGAGGTCTGCTCACCTCCCATAGAAATGAGAGAGAGAGAGAGAGAGAGAGAGAGAGAGAGAGAGAGAGCAGAGAAGAGAGAGTGAGAGAGGAGAGAGAGAGAGAGAGAGAGTCAAATGATCACAAAATTATCTCTTTTAACATGGCTAACATATATAAGTCGGGAGGTCTGCTCACCTCCCTTAGAAATGAGAGAGAGAGAGAGAGAGAGAGAGAGAGAGAGAGAGAGAAGAGAGAGAGAGAGAGAGAGAGAGAGAGAGAATCAAATGATTGCAAAGTAACTCTTTTAACATGGCTAACATCTAATAAGTCGGAAGGTCTGCCCCTCTCCCTTTTGAGAGAGAGAGGTAGAGAGAGAGAGAGAGAGAGAGAGAGAGAGAGAGAGAATTACCGTAATCTAATGATCGGAAATTCTTCTTCCTCTACTAACGTGCTTTTTGAAAGACTTTGCTTTGGCTTTGAGCTAGACCATAATCCCGATCGGCTGCCCTGCCTGACATCGCTTAGACCCCGGTAGCGTATGTTCATGTGTTGTACCAGTCACCAGCGTCCTTCCTCCCAGCAGCTAGGAGTCCTAGCGTGGTTAGGTTTATAGGTTTAAAGGCCACTCATGAATGGCAGAGGCAAGGGACAGTGACATTGCCCTAGCAATCAGGACAATGCCCTAGAGACTGAACATATATTATATGATCAGCGCCAAAGCCCCTCTCCACCCAAGCTAGGACCAGGGAGGGCCAGGCAGTGGCTGCTGATGACTCAGCAGATAGACCTATAGGCTCCCCAAAACCCACCTTTCTTAGCTCACAAGGATGGTGAGGTTGCAGCGACCAAAGAAACTAATGAGTTTGAGCGGGACTCGAACCCCCGACTGGCAAACACCAGGAAGAGACGTGACCAATCAGGTCACAGCAACGCCATAAGGTGAGGTTGAAGCGACCTAAGAAACTAACGAGTTTGAGCGGGACTCGAACCCCATTCTGGCGTTCACCAGGTAGGGACGTTACTACATTGGCCACCACAACATAAGTCGACAGTTCGAGACGTGTGAAGTCTGTTATGTATCTAAAAAGTGGAGTGGGTTTGCGCGTCTGTAAATATTATTATTATTATTATTATTACTAGCCAAGCTACAACCCTAGTTGGAAAAGCAAGATGCTGTAAGCCCAGGGGCCCCAATAGGGAAATATAGCCCAGTGAGGAAAGGAAATAAATAAATGAAGAGAACAAATTAACAATAAATCATTCTAAAAAAGGCAACAACGTCAAAACAGATATGTCATATATAAACTATTAACTATTAACGTAATTTCCATACGGCATCCACTACTGAATGTTGCTAACTTATAGGGTACTAAAATTCCTCTCTCATAACTCTCAAAAAAAAAAACCCCTAGAAAGATGTCATAGTGAAATAAAGAGAAATTTTACATTATGAAACATTAAACTTATGAAACAGAAGACAGAGATGACAAAAAGACTGGTGAAATAACTCAGAAATAAGTATATTAATAATACATTACTGAAATATGATCTTCATACTTCATAAAATTAAAAAAAAGGGGCAGAATCTTATACCATTCTTCTTCTTATGATGCAAGGATCTCATTAGGGAAACTAATTGGCCTGAAGGAACGGTTATGTTCTCGGATTTAAGAAAGGGAGGGAATATTTTTCATATTTTAAAACATTTTATTTATATCTATACAGTATATCTATATATCTATCTATCTATCTAACTATATATATATATATATATATATATATATATATTCATATTTGTATATATATATATATATATATATGTATATATATATTCATATATGTATACATATACCGTGCATATATATATATATATATATATATATATATATATATATATATATATTTATATATATATATATATGCACGGTATATATACATATATGAATATATATATATATATATATATATATATATATATATGTATATATATCGTGCATTTATATATACATATATATATATATATATATATATATATACATATACATATACCGGGCATATATATGTAAACATATATATACATATATATATATATATATATAAACATATATATATATACATATATATATATATAAACATATATATATATATATATATATATATATATGAATACATACATACATATATATATATATATATATGTATATATATATATATATATATATATATATATATATATATAGACAAGAACCTTGTCTTTTCTTAGACGTTCATTATCCTTCCTTATCCCTGTATAAAAATAGTAATAAAAAAAAAGGTAATTTGTATATATAATGATAATGATAGATAATAGATAAACAAGAAGAATAACAGAATGGGTCCCTAGAGATTACAATTGAAGCAGGGGACGGAAGAGAAAACGATGGACTGACGAGCTAAGAACATCTGCGGGTACAGACTGGCATAGAAGGACCCTACACAGACGGGAGAAGAAAGATATGTCTGAGGCCTTTGTCCTGCAGTGGACTAGCAACGACTGACTATGATTTGAATTTTTAATCGCATTTTTTTTTCGAATTACTTTTTTTTCTATAGTTTATATATGAAAGATCTAATTCAATGTTGTTACTGTTCTTAAAATATTTCATTCTAATGGTTCATTTCTTCTCATACAGTTTATTCCCTTATTTCCTTTCCTCACTGGGCTATTTTTCCCTGTCGGAGCCCTTGGGTTTATAGCATCCTGCTTCTCTATCTAGGGTTGTAGCTTAGCAAGTAATAATAATAATAATAATTATAATAATAATAATAATAATAATAATAATAATAATATTCCATCTGTGACCAAGTTGTGGAATGATCTTCCTAATCGGGTAGTTGAATTGGTACAACTTCAAAAGTTCAAAGTTGCAACAAATGTTTTTATGTTGAACAGGCTGACATAAGTCTCTTTTTATAGTTTATATTTGAAAGCTCTCTTTTAAAATGGTTACTGTTCTTAAAATATTTTATCTTTAACTATTTCTTCTCATATAGTTTATTCGTTTCCTTATTTCCTTTTCTCACTGGGCTATTTTCCTTATTATTACTACTTGCTAAGCTATAACCCTAGTTGGAAAAGCATGATGCTATAAGCCCAGGGGCTCCAACAGGGAAAATAGCCAAGTGAGGAAAAGGAACAAGAAAAAGTAAAATACTTCAAGAACAGTAACAATATTAAAATAAATATTTCCTATATAAACTATAAACACTAGGGCTTATAGCATCCAGCTTTTCCAACTAGGGTTGTAGCTTAGCGAGTAATAATAATAATAATAATAATAATAATAATAATGTGTAGCTTAGCAAGTAATAATAATAATAATAATAATAATAATAATGATGATGATGATGATAATCATAGTCATAATAATAATATTAAAAATAATAATGATGATGATGATGATGATCATATAAAATAATAATAATAATAATAATAATAATAACCATACTTTAAGAATGAACTAAGAAAGAAGAAATCCTTCAATAACATTTAACGAAACTGATTCCAGATCAAAGCTAAAAAAATTCCCGATTCATCTGGGTCAATCGATTAAGCCAAGATATGTGATAGTTGGAATCCAGCCAGATTCCAATTTCCCTTTGAATTTCCTTTCCAAATGATTCCTAGATCATTGAAAACATAGAATCTGATTCTATCCTGGACTTGAACATTATGGAGGTGTGTGGGGTGGAGGCATAGCCCCCCGCACCCCCCCCCCACCCCCGCCCCCTGTCACTCCCCAAGTAAGAGAGAATTTCGATATTTTTCTATCTGTTTAATAAGCGAATTACCTAGATTCAATTTCCTGTTAGAAAATATAAGAAACTATAGTCAATTCTTTTTAGTGAGGCAGATTTGCACCGACTCGCAGGGGTGCCCTTTTAGCTCGGATAAGTTTCCTGATCGCTGATTGGTTGAGCGAGATAATTCTAACCAATCACCGATCAGGAAACCTTTCCGAGCTAAAAGGGCACCGCTGCGATTCGGTGCAAATGCGTCTCATTAAAATAAATTGAGTATAGAAGAGCACTCTGAGAGTGCAGACCTCCACCACGGCAGCTCATTTCTCAGAGTTAGTGTGCCTTTGCCAGAATCAATTAATAATTTCCAGCTATTTATATAACAGTTTAAAATCCCTGTAAGTTTCATTAATCAACGAAATTTGACCTTTTGTTTTACCTTGGACTCGACCTTGACCTTTGACCTTAACATGTATTAATTGGCGTGGATTTTCATATACTTAAATATGTACCAAGTTTTAAGTATCTGTGACAACAAAGTCTAAACTTATGGCTGATTACGTGAATTGGACATTTTGCTTGACCTTTGACCTTGGGCTTCCAAAATTTAACTATTTCCAGATGTTTACATAACAGCTAATCGCTGAAAGTTTCATTACTCTACGATTAAAATTGTGGACAGGAAGCTGTTCACAAACAAACACACACGGGGCGAAAACATAACCTTCTTCCAACTTCGTTGCCGGATGTCAAAATAATTATGTTATTAACTTTTTTTTTCCTCAATACAAGTTTGAATTAACATTTCTATTTATGGCTTTGCACGAATGTATCAAAGAATATATCGAATTCATACATTTGTAATACATTAGTTACGAATCAATATGAATAAAATGTATAAAGTTAATAATGAGACCTCATTGTGAATAAAATGTATAAGTTAATTAGGCAACCTCATTATGAATAAAATGTATACAGTTAATAAGGCGACCTCATTATGAATAAAAAGTATAAAGTTAATAATGAGACCTCATTATGAATAAAATGTATAAAGTTATTAATGAGACCTCATAATTTATAAAATGTATGAAGTTAATAATGAGACCTCATTATGAATAAAATGTATAAAGTTGATAATGAGACCTCATCATTAATAAAATGTATAAAGTTAATAAGGCGACCTCATTATGAATAAAATGTATAAAGTTAATAATGAGACCTCATCATGAATAAAATGTATAAAGTTAATAAGGCGACCTCACCATGAATAAAATGTATAAAGTTAATAAGGCGACCTCATTATGAATAAAATGTATAAAGTTAATAATGAGACCTCATTATGAATAAAATGTATAAAGTTAATAAGGCGACCTCATTATGAATAAAATGTATAAAGTTAATAATGAGACCTCATTGTGAATAAAATGTATAAGTTAATTAGGCAACCTCATTATGAATAAAATGTATACAGTTAATAAGGCGACCTCATTATGAATAAAAAGTATAAAGTTAATAATGAGACCTCATTATGAATAAAATGTATAAAGTTATTAATGAGACCTCATAATTTATAAAATGTATGAAGTTAATAATGAGACCTCATTATGAATAAAATGTATAAAGTTGATAATGAGACCTCATCATTAATAAAATGTATAAAGTTAATAAGGCGACCTCATTATGAATAAAATGTATAAAGTTAATAATGAGACCTCATCATGAATAAAATGTATAAAGTTAATAAGGCGACCTCACCATGAATAAAATGTATAAAGTTAATAAGGCGACCTCATTATGAATAAAATGTATAAAGTTAATAAGGCGACCTCATTATGAATAAAATGTATAAAGTTAATAATGAGACCTAATTATTCAGCCATTCATTCTAAACACTTGTATCAATAACTACAATCCTTGAATAATGAAAGATTCCTGCACGATGAATAAAGTATAATGAGTCAATTATTAAATAAATTCACACCCAGATTTTCTTCCAGTCCCTCCTGAACATTAAATGTATTCCAGCATTAATAACTTTTAATATGAATATATAAATGTATACTTGTAACTTTCCGTGGTTCATTTAAAACACTAAACTAAATATATTCTAACTTTTATAACAGTAAAGCATGAGTAATTAACAAATAATGAGTAAAGATGAAAAAAATAGAAAAAAAAATGCATCAAAATTTTATGAGGTAAATCCAAAAATGTAATATAAAAGTAAAGGTGTCTGATTTTAGTTCCAATTTCATCAGAATAGATGCTCACCAGAACGTCAGCCGGGCCAGCCCAACACCCACCTATCCCCCACTGTGGTTAGGCCACAGCAGTGACCTCCCAAGTAAAAAGCTTAAACTCACGCTCCCGGGTTGGATCTGTGACGAGCGGAGAGAAGGTTGTGACTCAGAGACAGGATGAAAGCAACTGAGTAACTTTATCACAGAACACTCTCCTTTATATACAAAAACTCAATGCAACAGGAAATTTCCTGTTCAACCGACACCGCAACGGTTAACAGTTAACGGTGAGAAAAACATACATGTTATTTCAGGTTCTTTTTAGTGCGAGGGGAGAGCGAAAATACAAGCATAATATATACACAAAATGAAATGTCGTTACTATGTACGATCGTGTGACACGCGGTTGATACAGGTCAAACAAGATCAAGTGGGAAAATCCAAAAGGAAAATTCGAACCAACATCCCTAACCAAAAACAGACACATTCGAGACACGTATAAACAAATCGTATAACTTGTATACTTGTTAAATGACTGACATGCATCTTAGCCAACGAGATCAAAGATGAAATTCCTCAGAAAAACATTATGAAATTCACTGCCGATTATTACAAACCTTTAAAACTCAATTTCAATAATACTAGATAATGATATTGTAAACTAATCACAGCTAACATCTATACAATATATGGTAGTTTACATAAGGAAAATTGAAAGTTGTGTATATGTAGGAATGCTCTACAGTTTCGTCCACCACTGGACCTCTTCTTGGAGAGTTTATTATGAAAAGAATAAATAAACACGTTTGTACATACAAGGAAGGTTTCTAATTATAAAAAAATATACTATCACTACCCAACATTTCTAGCTACAGGGTACTTCCAACCATTCATATCTTTCACCATTAGGTTTTTTTTCTTTTTTCGAAAATAGGGTCCCTCAATTTTTTTTTTTTTTTAATAACAAGGATGCTTGCATCCGTTCAGATCGTCTCTCTGTCCCTTCCTCTGCCTACTTGAAAAAAATAATTCTAGCTACTCATTAGGTCTTTATCCTTTTCATAATAAACGCCACAAGAAGAAATCCAGTGGCGGACGAAACTGTAGAGCATTTCTACATATAGACATCTTTCATTTTCCTTACGTGGACTCCCATATATTAAGTTATCTTCGTGCTAAGGAAGATTACTCCTATAATCTATACAATGAAAAAAAACATGAAACGATTGTAATGTGTGGAACACTCACCCCTTCTTTTGAGTAGTAGAACTTCGAACTGGGTAGAACAGTTCTTGTTTGGTTACAGACAGCCAAGGGGAGGGAACCTGCGTTGGTAAAAATTTGATGTTAATTAAAAGTATACCAAGAAGATATTGTCTTTAACTGTAAAGACGATATATATGATTAATAATTCTAATAGTCAGGCCTTCTCCATAATGAGGCTCAATACTACACAGTACTCCAGAAGTTTTATTTCAGCTGTGACCAAGTTATGGAATGATCTTCTAAATCGGGTAGTTGCGTCAGTAGAACTTCAAACGTTGTAACTTGCAGCAAATGTTTTTATGTTGAACAGGCTGACATGAGTCTTTTTATAGTTTATATATGAAGTATCTGTTTTAATGTTGTTAATGTTTTTAAAATATTTTATTTTAATTGTTCATTAATTCTTATATCGTTTATCTATTTCCTTATTTCCTTTCTTCACTGGACTAATTTTCCCTGTTGGAGCCCTTGAGCTTATAGCATCTTGCTTTTTCAACAAGGATTGTAGCTTAGCTAGTAATAATAATAATAATAATAATAATAATAATAATAATAATAATAATAATAATAATAATAATAATTCAGAAGTCTATGAACACTCTCTTTACGGTCTGATGTAAGTTAAAAGTGTATCAAGAAGTCATTGTCTTTAACTGTAAAGCTAAAATCAGAAGTCCCCCAATAACTCTAATTTGGAAAAGTGTAGAGAAAGTGATATGACGATATTATATATAACTATTAAATAAATTTGAGATAAAATAGGTAATCATACACATTCAAAAAACAAAAACAGGTACTGGTTTCCATAAGAAAGAAAAATAGGAATTAGTATTAACTTGTCGTGGTATAACAATGTAGCCAAACACTTGCTATTTATTTTATTAGATTGCTCGAATTTCAGCAACACGACTCAACATGAGGTCATACAAGGAATTATTTGAGACATCTAAAGGTCACGTGCTTTCCCAGGAACTGCCATTGCGTCTCTGTGTTCAATCACAATTGGAAGTCTGACGTCAGATCTCTTTGCAGCCTGTGACGTCATAAATCTTGCCAGACTATGACGTCATAAACCTTGTCAAAATGTTACGTCACAACTCTTCTGAACCGCTACATCATAATTTCTGAGTTTTTGAAGGCATAACTCTTGCTCATGAATGGCAGAGGCAAGGAACAGTGACATTGTCCTATCCAGCAGGACAATGCCCTAGAGAGTGACCATATATACGTAGGATTAGCGCCCAAGCTCCATATCCACCCAAGCTAGGACCAAGGAGGGCCAGGCAATAGCTGCTGATAACTTGGCCGATAGACCTGTAGGCTCCCCAAAACACACCCTCCTTAGCTCACAAGGATGGTGAGATTGCAGAGACCAAAGAAACTAACGAGTTTGAGCGGGACTCAAATCCCAGTCTGGCGTATACCAGTCAGAGACGTTACCACATCGGTCAACACAACAGTATTAAGCTTGTAAAATTATCACACCACAAATCATGCCAAGGTGTGACGTCATACTTGTCAAATTGTGATGTCATAATTCTGACGAAAGTGTGATGTCATAACGCTAAAATCACGTCTTTGCTTAATTATTAACTGAGATATGTCACAGGTAGTACTGTAATACTCTAAGTTTCCATGGAAGGCTGAAAATGATCAACATTCTAAATTAAAAATGGGAATTTTATTAGTGAATTAATTTCATTAGCAAAAAAAAAAAAGGAAAAAAAAAATTCGATATCTGTTATTTTCTGAATACCATTAAGTAAAATCATGAATGATAACATTAATAATTTTAATAATAATAATAATAATTTTAACAATTTTAACAATAATGATAATTTTATTTTTCAATAGTAGTTTCAATATCATTTACGAATTTAGTTTTATTAATAATAATTTTAACAACAATCATAATTTTAATAATAAATAAAATAAAATAAAATAAAATAAAATATATATAATTTTGCGCTGCGCAAGGCCTAATTCGGTTTGTGACTAAGGACTTGACGACTATCAAAATACTATCTAACTGGTTCGATGAAAGAGCCACTAAATACAACCCACTCCCCTCTTTGCAATTCGGCGCACAGAGGAACGTTGTTTTGAAAGCTCTCTCTCTCTCTCTCTCTCTCTCTCTCTCTCTCTCTCTCTCTCTCTGTGCTGCCAGCTCATCTAAGAAACATATCAGGAGTGAGCGTAGATGTGTTTAAGAATAAGCTCGATAAATACCTAAGATGCATCCCAGACCATTCAAGACTGGAAGATGCAAAATACACCGGAAGATGCATTAGCAACTCTCTGGTGGATATACGAGGTGCCTCACACTGAGGGACCTGGGGGAACCCAAACATAAAATAAGGAAAATAAGGTAAGATAAGGCTCTCTCTCTCTCTCTCTCTCTCTCTCTCTCTCTCTCTCTCTCTCTCAGGCTTGCGAAGAGAGAGAGAGAGAGAGAGAGAGAGTAGGTACTTGGGCTGTAGACATTTTGTTCTACATATATACCTCTTTGCGTTTCCTTTATCATATTCTTCCTTTTCCTTCCTATACCATATTTTGATTTCAATATTCTTTATCTCCAGCCAATTAATCTAAGCAAAACTATTAGAGTTTCATTTATTAAATTCTAAGTTTTCCTTCTTATACCCCTCTCTCTGGTTACGGCTCACTTTCCTTTCCCTACACATACACCGAATAGTCTGGCCTATTCTTTCCACATTCTCCTGTCCTCATACAGCTGACAACACTGAGATGACCTAATAATTCTTCTTCGCTCAAAGGGTTAACTACTGCACTGTAGTTGTTCAGTGGCTACTTTCCTCTAGGTAAGGGTAAAAGAGACTCTTTAGCTATGGTAAGCAGCTCTTTTAGGAGAAGGACGCTCCAAAATCATACCATTGTTCTCTAATCTTGGGTAGTGCCATAGCCTCTACACCATGGTCTTTCACTGTCTTGGGGTAGTCTTCTCTTGCTTGAGGGTGTGCTCGGGCACACTATACTATCTTGTTTCTCTTCCTTCTTTTTCAAGTTTTTACAGTTTATATGTGATTTATTTTAATGTTATTGTTCTTAAACTTCTCTTGTAGTATATTTCCTTATTTCCTTTGCTCACTGAACTATTTTCCCTGTTGGGGCCCTTGGGCTTCTAGCATCCTGCTTTTCCTACTAGGGTTGTAGCTTAGCAAGTAATAATAATAATAATAATAATAATAATAATAATAATAATAATAATAATAATATTCTTTATCTTCCAATACCGAATTTATACTTTTAGTTAGTATTCAATTTTTCCCGTTCCCGATACATCTGTATTTTCGACGTTACCTTACCCTTTTTTTTATTTTCTGATCCAAACGGCCCCTCTGCTAGCTGGCTCTTTCCATATCAAGCCAGCAGATGCATCACTCTCACTGTCTTCATTTTTTTTTTCTGATGAATTGGGCCAGGCTGAGAGAGTCGAATCTTTACTTTGATCAATTTTGCATCCTTATCTATGCAAAATACATTTCTCTGTACATTAATTTATCTTCATTCATTTGTTCTTTATCCTTATCTATGCAAAATACATTTATCTGTGTATTTATCAATCTATCTTCATTCATTACTTCTTTATCCTTATTTATCAAAAACACATTTATCTGTGTATTTATCAATCTATCTTCATTCATTACTTCTTTATCCTTATTTATCAAAAACACATTTATCTGTGTATTTATCAATCTATCTTCATTCATTACTTCTTTATCCTTATTTATCAAAAACACATTTATCTGTGTATTTATCAATCTATCTTCATTCATTACTTCTTTATCCTTATTTATCAAAAACAAATTTATCTGTGTATTTATCAATCTATCTTCATTCATTCATTCTTTATCCTTATTTATCAAAAACGTCTATCTGTGTATTTATCAATCTATCTTCATTCATTCATTCTTTATCCTTATTTATCAAAAACACCTTTATCTGTGTATTTATCAATCTATCTTCATTTATTTCTTTATCCTTATTTATCAAAAAACAAATTTATCTGTGTATTTATCAATCTATCTTCATTCATTCATTCTTTATCCTTATTTATCAAACACATCTATCTGTGTATTTATCAATCTATCTTCATTCATTCATTCTTTATCCTTATTTATCAAAAACACCTTTATCTGTGTATTTATCAATCTATCTTCATTCATTCATTCTTTATCCTTATTTATTAAAAACATTTATCTGTGTATTTATCAATCTATCTTCATTCATTCGTTCTTTATCCTTATTTATTAAAAACATTTATCTGTGTATTTATCAATCTATCTTCATTCATAACTTCTTTATCCTTATTTATCAAAAACACATTTATCTGTGTATTTATCAATCCATCTTCATTCAATATTTCTTTATCTTTATTTATTAAAAACACATTTATCTGTGTATTTATCAATCTATCTGCATTCATTAGTTCTTTATCCTTATTTATCAAAAACACATTTATCTGTGTATTTATCAATCTATTTTCATTCATTCGTTCTGTATCTTTATTTATTAAAAACATTTATCTGTGTATTTATCAATCTATCTTCATTCATAACTTCTTTATCCTTATTTATCAAAAACACATTTATCTGTGTATTTATCAATCTATCTTCATTCATTCGTTCTTTATCCTTAATTTATCAAAAACACATTTATCTGTGCATTTATCAATCTATCTTCATTCATTGGTTCTTTATCCTTATTTATTAAAAACACATTTATCTGTGTATTTATCAATCTATCTTCATTCATTACTTCTTTATCCTTATTTATCAAAAACACATTTATCTGTGTATTTATCAATCTATCTTCATTCATTAGTTCTTTATCCTTATTTATCAAAAACCCATTTATCTGTGTATTTATCAATCTATCTTCATTCATTTCTTCTTTATCCTTATTTATTAAAAACACATTTATCTGTGCATTTATCAATCTATCTTCATTCATTAGTTCTTTATCCTTATTTATCAAAAACACATTTATCTGTGTATTTATCAATCTATCTTCATTCATTTCTTCTTTATCCTTATTTATTAAAAACACATTTATCTGTGCATTTATCAATCTATATTCATTCGTTCTTTATCCTTATTTATCAAAAACCCATTTATCTGTGTATTTATCAATCTATCTTCATTCATTTCTTCTTTATCCTTATTTATTAAAAACACATTTATCTGTGCATTTATCAATCTATCTTCATTCATTAGTTCTTTATCCTTATTTATCAAAAACACATTTATCTGTGTATTTATCAATCTATCTTCATTCATTTCTTCTTTATCCTTATTTATTAAAAACACATTTATCTGTGCATTTATCAATCTATATTCATTCGTTCTTTATCCTTATTTATCAAAAACCCATTTATCTGTGTATTTATCAATCTATCTTCATTCATTTCTTCTTTATCCTTATTTATTAAAAACACATTTATCTGTGCATTTATCAATCTATCTTCATTCATTAGTTCTTTATCCTTATTTATCAAAAACCCATTTATCTGTGTATTTATCAATCTATCTTCATTCATTTCTTCTTTATCCTTATTTATTAAAAACACATTTATCTGTGTATTTATCAATCTATCTTCATTCATTAGTTCTTTATCCTTATTTATCAAAAACACATTTATCTGTGTATTTATCAATCTATCTTCATTCATTAGTTCTTAATCCTTATTTATCAAAAACACATTTATCTGTGTATTCATCAATCTATCTTCATTCATAACTTCTTTATCCTTATTTATCAAAAACACATTTATCTGTGTATTCATCAATCTATCTTCATTCATAACTTCTTTATCCTTATTTATCAAAAACACATTTATCTGTGTATTTATCAATCTATCTTCATTCATTACTTCTTTATCCTTATTTATCAAAAATAAATTTATCTCTCCATTTATCAATCTACCTCCATTCATTCGTTCTTTATCCTTATTTATCAAAAACACATTTATCTGTGCATTTATCAATCTATCTTCATTCATTCGTTCTTCATCCTTATTTATTAAAACACATTTATCTGTGTATTCATCAATCTATCTTCATTCATAACTTCTTTATCCTTACTTATCAAAAACACATTTATGTGTGTATTTATCAATCTATCTTCATTCATTCGTTCTTTATCCTTATTTATCAAAAATAAATTTATCTCTCCATTTATCAATCTACCCCCATTCATTATTTCCTTATCCTCATCTATTGAAAAACATTCATCTCTCCATTTATCAATCTTCCTAAATTCTTTATCCTTATTTATACAAAACAAATTTTTCAGTGCATTTTTCAATCTATCTTCATTCATTAGTTCTTTATCCTTATTTATTAAATTCACATTTATCTGTGTATTTATCAATGTCTCCATTCATCATTCAATTATATCTTCCAACTTGCTGAGACCCAACAGTAGTAGATCCCTTAAAGAAATAGGTTCCTTTTTAGAGTTTCCAATCTATTCCTGTTTGTTTCCCCCAAAGTCTGTATTTACATAACCGCGAATCTCATCCATGAAAGATGGAAATTCCACGGCTTACAAATTCCCTTCATCTGGATTCCACCCATCAAAAAACGCTGATTGGATTGTCTGCCTCTAATTTACAATTTCACTTGCGACTGGTTTCGCTTAACGACAAACCTATATTATAGTTGCTCTAGACATTAATCTGAAGTTGTCTAGCAATATTCGGATTGGCTTTGAAATTAGTGGGCTTATTTGTAGTGTTTCTGTTTTTTGCAAGTGATATTTTTAGCTTCTCTAAGCATTAATCTGAAGTTGTCTAGCAATATTCGGATTGACTTTGAAATTAGTGGGCTTATTTGTACTAATTCTGTTTTTTTGCAAGTGATATTTTTAGCTTCTCTAAGCATTAATCTGAAGTTGTCTAGCAATATTCGGATAGACTTTGAAATTAGTGGGCTTATTTGTACTGTTTCTGTTTTTTGCAAGTGATATGTTTAGCTTCTCTAAGCATTAATCTGAAGTTTTCTCAAAGTATCGGATAGACTTTGAAATTAGTGGGCTTATAATTTGTACTGTTTCTGTTTTTTGTAAGTGATATTTTCAGCTTTTCGAGGCATTAATCAGAGAACGTTACATGAAAAATTACATTTTCCATTTTAAATAAACTAAATTTATATTATCATCATTATCATTATTACTAGCTAAGCTACAACTCCAGTTGGAAAAGCAAGATGTTACAAG
>NC_090728.1:193487376-193509876 GCF_036898095.1 Palaemon carinicauda | reverse complement strand
AACCATTGTTCTCTGGTCTTGGGTGGTGCCATAGCCTATGTACCATGGTCTTCCACTGTCTTGGGTTAGAGTTCTCTTGCTTGAGGGCACACTCTGCCACACTATTCTATCTTATTTCTCTTCCTCTTGTTTTGTTAAAGTTTTCATAGTTTATATAGGAGACATTTATTTTAATGTCTCTGCCTGGTGTTTTGCCAGTTCGGGGGTTCGAGTCCCGCTCAGTCTCGTTAGTGCCATTAGTGTGTGCAACCTTACCTTCCTTGTGAGCTGAGGTTGGGGGGTTTGGGGGAGCCTATAGGGTCTATCTATTGAGGTCATCAGCAGCCATTGCCTGGCCCCTCCCTGGTCCTAGCTTGGGTGGAGAGGGGGCTTGGGCGCTGATCATATGATATATGGTCAGTCTCTAGTGTATTGTCCTGCTTAATAGGGCTATGTTACTGTCTCTTACCTCTGCCATTCATGATTGGCATTTAAACCTTTAAACTCTCATAATTCTTAAAACACAATATAAAACCTGGATTCCAAATCTAATTAAGCCAACTATTTACAATGCAATTAATACTATTTTATTAAATTAATTCCAAAGGTGTTTTTCTGGTTCAAAAATAGAGAGGGAATTGGAACTAATGGTTGATGGTTGAGTAGAAAAGCTTGTTTCCATTAAATCTATCTATTTAATTATTTCCTTTCCGGGCTATTTTTCCCTGTTAGAGACCTTGGGCTTATACATTGCCGTCTCAATACAGACGGCAGTGGATTATAGCCTCCTGCTTTTCGAACTAGGGTTGTAGCTTAGCTACTACTACTACTACTACTACTACTACTACTACTACTACTACTACTACCAATAATAATAATAATAATAATAACAATAATAATAGCAATAATAATAGCATTTTGGTTTTCGAACTAATGCTGTACCTTAGGTAAAAATAATAATAATAATAATAATAATAATAATAATAATAATAATAATAATAATAATAATAACAACATTTTCTAAATCAAAGGGGAAAAAAAAAGAACGGGAAAGAGAGAGATTGAGCATAGACCCAAAGATAATGACAGAATCGCTTCCTGAAAAAGGAGAGCCTATAGGTTGTCTTGTACTTTTGCACATGTCATATAATTCTCTCTCTCTATCTCTCTCTCTTTTTTTTTCTCTCTCTCTCTTTCTTTCACATATATATATATAGTATATACAGTGTATGTATGTGTATATATATATATATATATATATATATATATATATATATATATATATACAGTATATATAAATATATACATATATAGTATATTGTTAGGGTTTCTTAGGACTACACATTGACAAATTAGAAACTTAATATATTCTCTCTCTCTCTCTCTCTCTCTCCTCTCTCTCTCTCTCTCTCCTCTCTCTCTCTCTCTCTCTCTCTCTGTGTGTGTGGCATATATGTGTGTGATTCTTATGATTTCTTTTTATTATACATTAACCCACTAGCAACTCTCTCTCTCTCTCTCTCTCTCTCTCTCTCTCCTCTCTCTCTCTCTCTGTGGCATATATGTGTGTGATTCTTATGATTTCTTTTTAATTATAAATCAAACCCACTAGCAACTCTCTCTCTCTCTCTCTCTCTCTTCTCTCTCTCTCTCTCTCTCTCTCTCTCCTCTCTCTCTCTCTCTCTCTCTCGACTTATATATTCTACCAAATACACACCCTTTCCCTCTAATAATACCCACAAAAATTTCGTGAAATAATATTCAAGCAATGTTGACAAACAAACCAGCTGGTGTCCAACGAAACGTCAAAATATATTGGCTTTTACATCCGATAAGCGAATAATTATGTTTGCTATCCAAACACCTGTGGGATATACAAGCCACATATGTAATTAACCTCAGTTGTAACATTCTCAGTAATGATGAATTACGCGTATACATTCTTCATATTCCACTTCATTCAAATTTAATTTCTGAGAACTGTATAAGTGATTGGGAAGGGAATTATACGACATTCTTCATATTCCATTTTACTCAAATTTAGCTTCTGAGAATTGAATAAGTGATTGGAGGGGAATTATAATATTATTAGTGTACACGACCCGTCATAAACATTTAGCCATGCAGACACGCACACACCCGCAATTTCAACACTTCCCACCTCTTCTCCGCCTACCTGACGGACTAGGAGGAGACTGAGTAGTCATATGTTTGGTAATATTATATATATATATATATATATATATATATATATATATATATATATGTATATATATATATATGTATATATATATATATTATATATATATATATATGTATATATATATATATATATATATATATATATATATATATATATGTATATGTATATATATATGTATATATATAGTATATATATATATATATATATATATATATATATGTATATGTATATATATATATATATATATATATATATATAATATAAAGGCCACAGACATGCCATTCCATTAGTTTCTGTTTAAGGGTCATTCTATGTCAGTTCACACCAGCAAATTTTCTTAGTCAATCCATCATCTTTTCTCTTATACATATACTGTATATATATATATATATATATATATATTATATATAAATATATATATATATATATATATATATATATATATATATATTATATATATATATATATTTCCTAAGATATTTACCTTATTTTATCTACTTCAATGTTATATCAAAAAGAGAAAAGGACAGTATTAAAATAATCTAACGACCTTTATATCATAATCAAAGTCATCACTTGATTTTGTAAAGTAATGAAAAATGAAATATTCTTATCACAATCAGTCTCTTAATTTGCACCTCAACTTTTTAAGAGAGAGAGAGAGAGAGAGAGAGAGAGAGAGAGAGAGAGAGAGAGGAGAGAGAGAGAGAGAGAGGAGAGAAAGTATACTTCAGGTAATCTAATTCGAGAGAGAGTAAGTATACTTCACGTAATCTAATTCGAGAGAGAGAGAGAGAGAGAGAGAGAGAGAGAGAGAGAGAGAGAGAGAGAATACTTCATTCAATCCAATTCAGGAGAGAGAGAGAGAGAGAGAGAGAGAGAGAGAGAGAGGAGAGAGAGAGGAGAGAGAGGAGAGATGAGAGAGAGAGGTAAAATCCACGCAATCCAATCCATGTATCACAAGTGAAACCAAATTTAGGAACAAGCCACCTGAACCTTCATTAATAAGGAGAGAGAGAGAGAGAGAGAGAGAGAGAGAGAGAGAGAGAGAGAGAGAGAGAGAGAGAGAGAGAGAGTTACACTTCACGCAATCCAATCCAGGAATCAAAAGTGAAACCATTTTTAGGAACAAGCCAGCTAAACCTTCACTAATAGAAGACGTTTGCCTCAGTAAGTCCCCAATGCCAGACCTAAAAGACTTGCCTAAATACATACACACGTTCCATGATAACACCCCCCCCCCCCCCGCCTAATCCTTCCTAGATCCAACCTACATACGCCCTTCCATTACTCTCCAAATTCCAATACAGAAACGTTTTGGGCTTGTAAATCATGTATTTCAAGCTTTGAAATAAATGAGTTTTTTCCAATTTTTATTTTACTTTCATGATATTCAGATATCAAATCTTTTCACCTAATTGGTAATCATATATCTACTATACTCAATTTTTTTAATGAGGCGCATTTGCACTGACCTCGCAGCGCTGCCCTTTAAGCTCGGAAAAGTTTCCTGCACACTGATTCGTTAGAATTATCTTGTCCAACCAATCGGCGATCAGGAAGCTTTTCCAAGCTAAAAGGGCACCCCTGCGAGTCGTTGCAAATCTGCCTCACTAAAAAGAATTGACTATAGTGTAAAGGCGTTAAAAACCCCTTATAAATATTTAGATACATATGCACACACACACACAGATTAACCCCTTCCAACCTCTTCCCTCTTTCCTAATTATAACCCGATGGTTCGACAATTTGTGGGAGTGTGTGATTTCCGAGTGCACGACGCGCGGTAACCCTTCTCACCAGGGTATGAGTACTCCCTCTCCTCTCTAAGTTTTGACAGTATATATATATATATATATATATATATATATATATATATATACCTGTATATATATAAATATATATATATATATTTATATAATACATATACATTATATATATATATATATATATATATATATATATATATATATATATATATATATATATATATATATATATTATATTGAGGAGAGAGAGAGAGAGAGAGAGAGAGAGAGGAGAGAGGAGGAGAGAGAGAGAGCAAACTTGTGAAAGTGTTTCTTCCATTCAAAAGTGATTACATAATATATAAAAATTAACCTCCCATACTGTGACACCAATTCACATACATTAAGCAAAGATATTACAACACGACCTCCACCAACGCCTCCCCCCACCCCCCTCGCAAAAGGCCATAAAACATAGCCACCAGACTCGCTATTACGAAAACAGAAGCCATGGTAAGTCCTTTTTTCCTTTTTCCTCTCCAATCTATATCTCGGAGGGGTTGGTGAATTAGCCCAGATTACAAGGAGGTTCTCTGGCTAAGGCTTATGTTGCAGTGAACGTGGACTTGACACCTCTCTAAGGGAGGTGGTGGGCTTTCTGCAACCTCTCTCAGGGAGGTGGTGGTCTTTCTGCAATCTCTCTAAGGGAGGTGGTGGTCTTTCTGCAACCTCTCAAAGCGAGGTGGTGGTCTTTCTGCAACCTCTCAAAGGGAGGTGGTAGTCTTTCTGCAACCTCTCAAAGGGAGGTGGTGGTCTTTCTGCAACCTCTCTAAGGGAGGTGGTGGTCTTTCTGCAACCTATCTGAGGGAGGTGGTGGTCTTTCTGCAACCTCTCTCAGGGAGGTGGTGGTCTTTCCGCAACCTCTCTCAGGTGGGTGGTGGTCTTTCCGCAACCTCTCTCAGGGGGGTGGTGGTCTTTCCGCAACCTCTCTCAGGGGGGTGGTGGTCTTTCCGCAACCTCTCTCAGGTAGGTGGTGGTCTTTCTGCAAAATCTCTAAGGGAGGTGGTGGTCTTTCTGCAACCTCTCTAAGGGAGGTGGTGGTCTTTCTGCAACCTCTTTAAGGGAGGTAGTGGTCTTTCTGCAACCTCTCTAAGGGGGTGGTGGTCTTTCTGCAACCTCTCTAAGGGAGGTGGTGGTCTTTCTGCAACCTCTCTAAGGGACGTGGTGGTCTTTCTGCAACCTCTCTCAGGTAGGTGGTGGTCTTTCTGCAACCTCTCTAAGGGAGGTGGTGGTCTTTCTGCAACCTCTCTAAGGTAGGTGGTGGTCTTTCTGCAACCTCTCTAAGGGACGTGGTGGTCTTTCTGCAACCTCTCTAAGGGACGTGGTGGTCTTTCTGCAACCTCTCTCAGGTAGGTGGTGGTCTTTCTGCAACCTCTCTAAGGGACGTGGTGGTCTTTCTGCAACCTCTCTAAGGGAGGTGGTGGTCTTTCTGCAACCTCTCTAAGGTAGGTGGTGGTCTTTCTGCAACCTCTCTCAGGTAGGTGGTGGTCTTTCTGCAACCTCTCTAAGGGAGGTGGTGGTCTTTCTGCAACCTCTCTAAGGGAGGTGGTGGTCTTTCTGCAACCTCTCTAAGGGACGTGGTGGTCTTTCTGCAACCTCTCTCAGGTAGGTGGTGGTCTTTCTGCAACCTCTCTAAGGGAGGTGGTGGTCTTTCTGCAACCTCTCTAAGGGAGGTGGTGGTCTTTCTGCAACCTCTCTAAGGGAGGTGGTGGTCTTTCTGCAACCTCTCTAAGGGAGGTGGTGGTCTTTCTGCAACCTCTCTAAGGGAGGTGGTGGTCTTTCTGCAACCTCTCTAAGGGACGTGGTGGTCTTTCTGCAACCTCTCTCAGGTAGGTGGTGGTCTTTCTGCAACCTCTCTAAGGGAGGTGGTGGTCTTTCTGCAACCTCTCTAAGGGAGGTGGTGGTCTTTCTGCAACCTCTCTAAGGGACGTGGTGGTCTTTCTGCAACCTCTCTCAGGTAGGTGGTGGTCTTTCTGCAACCTATCTAAGGGAGGTGGTGGTCTTTCTGCAACCTCTCTAAGGGAGGTGGTGGTCTTTCTGCAAAATCTCTAAGGGAGGTGGTAGTCTTTCTGCAAGTGGAAACTGCTTCAAGACTGCTTGTGTTCTGGTGAACAATGGAACAGCGGAGAATTTCTCCTTTAAGAGAGCAGTTCTTTGGAGAGCTACACTCGTATTCTCTCTCTCTCTCTCTCTCTCTCTCTCTCTCCCTCCTATTTGTGTGTAATTTCTTATGGCTTCTTTGAATTATATTTTAACAACTTAGAAAATTTATTTCTTTCTCTCCCTCTCTCTCTCTCTCTCTCTCTCTCTCTCTCTCTCTCTCTCTCTCTCTCTCTCTCTCTCTCTCTCTCTCTCATATGTACGTGTATTTTTCATGGTTTCTTTCAATTACAGTGACAAATTATACTTATTTCTCTCTCTCTCTCTCTCTCTCTCTCTCTCTCTCTCTCTCTCTCTCTCTCTCTCTCTCTTTCTCCTCATTGGCATGTGTACTTTCTTATTCTTTTTAATTATATATTACCAAATTGGAAATTCTCTCTCTCTCTCTCTCTCTCTCTCTCTCTCTCTCTCTCTCTCTCTCTCTCTCTCGCAATACTCGTTTACCCACAAACAAGACTTCATTTTTATCCTACATCCGTTTCGGCATTTTCCACTTTTCCAATTCACATTCTTTTAATGTTTCCATTTTTCATTTTCCATTTCTCTTGCCACTGTTTTCTGTTTCTTTTTACTTATTCTTTAACTCGCATTTCTTAATACAAGTCTCTAACTTTTTCTTTCCAGCCTCGACTCTCACATTTATAGATTACCCGCTATATACAGCTGCATTATATCTTGCTCGCTCTGGGCGAGCTTTAGGCAGGGAATATTTCTATTTTCTCGTTTGATATTTTCCAGGACTTTCTAGCTATTTCTAATATCTTGTCTGTTTCGCTTTATATCTAGTAAACAAATCTATAATTCCCATCATTCAGGCTATTCCCAATATCTTGTCTATTCCGTTTAATATCCAGTACACAAACCTATAATTCCCATCATTCAGGCTATTCCCAATATCTTGTTTATTTTGTTCAATATCCAGTAAATAAGTCTATGATTCCCATCATTCAGGCTATTGCCAATATCTTGTCTGTTTCGTTTTACATCCAGTAAACAAATCTATGATTCCCATCATTCAGGCTATTGCCAATATCTTGTCTGTTTCGTTTTACATCCAGTAAACAAATCTATGATTCCCATCATTCAGGCTATTCCCAATATCTTGTTTATTTTGTTCAATATCCAGTAAATAAGTCTATGATTCCCATCATTCAGGCTATTGCCAATATCTTGTCTGTTTCATTTTACATCCAGTAAACAAATCTATGATTCCCCTCATTCAGGCTAGTCCCAATATCTTGTCTGTTTCGTTTTACATCCAGTAAACAAATCTATGATTCCCATCATTCAGGCTATTCCCAATATCTTGTTTATTTTGTTCAATATCCAGTAAATAAGTCTATGATTCCCATCATTCAGGCTATTGCCAATATCTTGTCTGTTTCGTTTTACATCCAGTAAACAAATCTATGATTCCCATCATTCAGGCTATTCCCAATATCTTGTTTATTTTGTTCAAAATCCAGTAAATAAGTCTATGATTCCCATCATTCAGGCTATTGCCAATATCTTGTCTGTTTCGTTTTACATCCAGTAAACAAATCTATGATTCCCATCATTCAGGCTATTCCCAATATCTTGTTTATTTTGTTCAATATCCAGTAAATAAGTCTATGATTCCCATCATTCAGGCTATTGCCAATATCTTGTCTGTTTCGTTTTACATCCAGTAAACAAATATATGATTCCCATCATTCAGGCTATTCCCAATATCTTGTTTATTTTGTTCAATATCCAGTAAATAAGTCTATGATTCCCATCATTCAAGCTATTGCCAATATCTTGTCTGTTTCATTTTACATCCAGTAAACAAATCTATGATTCCCCTCATTCAGGCTAGTCCCAATATCTTGTCTGTTTCGTTTTACATCCAGTAAACAAATCTATGATTCCCATCATTCAGGCTAGTCCCAATATCTTGTCTGTTTCGTTTTACATCCAGTAAACAAATCTATGATTCCCATCATTCAGGCTATTCCCAATATCTTGTTTATTTTGTTCAATATCCAGTAAATAAGTCTATGATTCCCATCATTCAGGCTATTGCCAATATCTTGTCTGTTTCATTTTACATCCAGTAAACAAATCTATGATTCCCATCATTCAGGCTATTGCCAATATCTTGTCTGTTTCATTTTACATCCAGTAAACAAATCTATGATTCCCCTCATTCAGGCTAGTCCCAATATCTTGTCTGTTTCGTTTTACATCCAGTAAACAAATCTATGATTCCCCTCATTCAGGCTAGTCCCAATATCTTGTCTGTTTCGTTTTACATCCAGTAAACAAATCTATGATTCCCATCATTCAGGCTATTCCCAATATCTTGTCTGTTTCGTTTTACATCCAGTAAACAAATCTATGATTCCCATCATTCAGGCTATTCCCAATATCTTGTCTGTTTCGTTTTACATCCAGTAAACAAATCTATGATTCCCATCATTCAGGCTAGTCCCAATATCTTGCCTATTTTGTTTAATAACCAGTAAACAAATCTATGATTCCCATCATTCAGGCTATTCACAATATCTTGTTTATTTTGTTCAATATCCAGTAAATAAGTCTATGATTCCCATCATTCAGGCTATTCCCAATATCTTGTCTGTTTCGTTTTACATCCAGTAAACAAATCTATGATTCCCATCATTCAGGCTATTCCCAATATCTTGTTTATTTTGTTCAATATCCAGTAAACAAATCTATGATTCCCATCATTCAGGCTATTCCCAATATCTTGTTTATTTTGTTCAATATCCAATAAATAAGTCTATGATTCCCATCATTCAGGCTATTCCCAATATCTTGTCTGTTTCGTTTTACATCCAGTAAACAAATCTATGATTCCCATCATTCAGGCTATTCCCAATATCTTGTCTGTTTCGTTTTACATCCAGTAAACAAATCTATGATTCCCATCATTCAGGCTATTCCCAATATCTTGTCTGTTTCGTTTTACATCCAGTAAACAAATCTATGATTCCCATCATTCAGGCTATTCCCAACATCTCGTCTGTTTCGTTTTACATCCAGTAAACAAATCTATGATTCCCATCATTCAGGCTAGTCCCAATATCTTGTCTGTTTCGTTTTACATCCAGTAAACAAATCTATGATTCCCATCATTCAGGCTATTCCCAATATCTTGTTTATTTTGTTCAATATCCAGTAAATAAGTCTATGATTCCCATCATTCAGGCTATTGCCAATATCTTGTCTGTTTCATTTTACATCCAGTAAACAAATCTATGATTCCCCTCATTCAGGCTAGTCCCAATATCTTGTCTGTTTCGTTTTACATCCAGTAAACAAATCTATGATTCCCATCATTCAGGCTATTCCCAATATCTTGTTTATTTTGTTCAATATCCAGTAAATAAGTCTATGATTCCCATCATTCAGGCTATTGCCAATATCTTGTCTGTTTCGTTTTACATCCAGTAAACAAATCTATGATTCCCATCATTCAGGCTATTCCCAATATCTTGTTTATTTTGTTCAATATCCAGTAAATAAGTCTATGATTCCCATCATTCAGGCTATTGCCAATATCTTGTCTGTTTCATTTTACATCCAGTAAACAAATCTATGATTCCCCTCATTCAGGCTAGTCCCAATATCTTGTCTGTTTCGTTTTACATCCAGTAAACAAATCTATGATTCCCATCATTCAGGCTATTCCCAATATCTTGTTTATTTTGTTCAATATCCAGTAAATAAGTCTATGATTCCCATCATTCAGGCTATTGCCAATATCTTGTCTGTTTCGTTTTACATCCAGTAAACAAATCTATGATTCCCATCATTCAGGCTATTCCCAATATCTTGTTTATTTTGTTCAATATCCAGTAAATAAGTCTATGATTCCCATCATTCAGGCTTTTGCCAATATCTTGTCTGTTTCGTTTTACATCCAGTAAACAAATCTATGATTCCCATCATTCAGGCTATTCCCAATATCTTGTTTATTTTGTTCAATATCCAGTAAATAAGTCTATGATTCCCATCATTCAGGCTATTGCCAATATCTTGTCTGTTTCATTTTACATCCAGTAAACAAATCTATGATTCCCATCATTCAGGCTATTCCCAATATCTTGTCTGTTTCGTTTTACATCCAGTAAACAAATCTATGATTCCCATCATTCAGGCTAGTCCCAATATCTTGCCTATTTTGTTTAATAACCAGTAAACAAATCTATGATTCCCATCATTCAGGCTATTCACAATATCTTGTTTATTTTGTTCAATATCCAGTAAATAAGTCTATGATTCCCATCATTCAGGCTATTCCCAATATCTTGTCTGTTTCGTTTTACATCCAGTAAACAAATCCATGATTCCCATCATTCAGGCTATTCCCAATATCTTGTTTATTTTGTTCAATATCCAGTAAACAAATCTATGATTCCCATCATTCAGGCTATTCCCAATATCTTGTTTATTTTGTTCAATATCCAATAAATAAGTCTATGATTCCCATCATTCAGGCTATTCCCAATATCTTGTCTGTTTCGTTTTACATCCAGTAAACAAATCTATGATTCCCATCATTCAGGCTATTCCCAATATCTTGTCTGTTTCGTTTTACATCCAGTAAACAAATCTATGATTCCCATCATTCAGGCTATTCCCAACATCTCGTCTGTTTCGTTTTACATCCAGTAAACAAATCTATGATTCCCATCATTCAGGCTAGTCCCAATATCTCGTCTGTTTCGTTTTACATCCAGTAAACAAATCTATGATTCCCATCATTCAGGCTATTCCCAATATCTTGTTTATTTTGTTCAATATCCAGTAAATAAGTCTATGATTCCCATCATTCAGGCTATTGCCAATATCTTGTCTGTTTCATTTTACATCCAGTAAACAAATCTATGATTCCCCTCATTCAGGCTAGTCCCAATATCTTGTCTGTTTCGTTTTACATCCAGTAAACAAATCTATGATTCCCATTATTCAGGCTATTCCCAATATCTTGTTTATTTTGTTCAATATCCAGTAAATAAGTCTATGATTCCCATCATTCAGGCTATTGCCAATATCTTGTCTGTTTCGTTTTACATCCAGTAAACAAATCTATGATTCCCATCATTCAGGCTATTCCCAATATCTTGTTTATTTTGTTCAATATCCAGTAAATAAGTCTATGATTCCCATCATTCAGGCTATTGCCAATATCTTGTCTGTTTCATTTTACATCCAGTAAACAAATCTATGATTCCCCTCATTCAGGCTAGTCCCAATATCTTGTCTGTTTCGTTTTACATCCAGTAAACAAATCTATGATTCCCATCATTCAGGCTATTCCCAATATCTTGTCTGTTTCGTTTTACATCCAGTAAACGAATCTATGATTCCCATCATTCAGGCTAGTCCCAATATCTTGCCTATTTTGTTTAATAACCAGTAAACAAATCTATGATTCCCATCATTCAGGCTATTCACAATATCTTGTTTATTTTGTTCAATATCCAGTAAATAAGTCTATGATTCCCATCATTCAGGCTATTCCCAATATCTTGTCTGTTTCGTTTTACATCCAGTAAACAAATCTATGATTCCCATCATTCAGGCTATTGCCAATATCTTGTCTGTTTCGTTTTACATCCAGTAAACAAATCTATGATTCCCCTCATTCAGGCTAGTCCCAATATCTTGTCTGTTTCGTTTTACATCCAGTAAACAAATCTATGATTCCCATCATTCAGGCTATTCCCAATATCTTGTTTATTTTGTTCAATATCCAGTAAATAAGTCTATGATTCCCATCATTCAGGCTATTGCCAATATCTTGTCTGTTTCGTTTTACATCCAGTAAACAAATCTATGATTCCCATCATTCAGGCTATTCCCAATATCTTGTTTATTTTGTTCAATATCCAGTAAATAAGTCTATGATTCCCATCATTCAGGCTATTGCCAATATCTTGTCTGTTTCATTTTACATCCAGTAAACAAATCTATGATTCCCCTCATTCAGGCTAGTCCCAATATCTTGTCTGTTTCGTTTTACATCCAGTAAACAAATCTATGATTCCCATCATTCAGGCTATTCCCAATATCTTGTCTGTTTCGTTTTACATCCAGTAAACGAATCTATGATTCCCATCATTCAGGCTAGTCCCAATATCTTGCCTATTTTGTTTAATAACCAGTAAACAAATCTATGATTCCCATCATTCAGGCTATTCACAATATCTTGTTTATTTTGTTCAATATCCAGTAAATAAGTCTATGATTCCCATCATTCAGGCTATTCCCAATATCTTGTCTGTTTCGTTTTACATCCAGTAAACAAATCTATGATTCCCATCATTCAGGCTATTCCCAATATCTTGTTTATTTTGTTCAATATCCAGTAAACAAATCTATGATTCCCATCATTCAGGCTAGTCCCAATATCTTGCCTATTTTGTTTAATAACCAGTAAACAAATCTATGATTCCCATCATTCAGGCTATTCACAATATCTTGTTTATTTTGTTCAATATCCAGTAAATAAGTCTATGATTCCCATCATTCAGGCTATTCCCAACATCTCGTCTGTTTCGTTTTACATCCAGTAAACAAATCTATGATTCCCATCATTCAGGCTATTCCCAATATCTTGTTTATTTTGTTCAATATCCAGTAAACAAATCTATGATTCCCATCATTCAGGCTATTCCCAATATCTTGTTTATTTTGTTCAATATCCAATAAATAAGTCTATGATTCCCATCATTCAGGCTATTCCCAATATCTTGTCTGTTTCGTTTTACATCCAGTAAACAAATCTATGATTCCCATCATTCAGGCTATTCCCAATATCTTGTTTATTTTGTTCAATATCCAGTAAACAAATCTATGATTCCCATCATTCAGGCTATTCCCAATATCTTGTTTATTTTGTTCAATATCCAATAAATAAGTCTATGATTCCCATCATTCAGGCTATTCCCAACATCTCGTCTGTTTCGTTTTACATCCAGTAAACGAATCTACGATTCCCATCATTCAGGCTATTCCCAACATCTCGTCTGTTTCGTTTTACATCCAGTAAACGAATCTACGATTCCCATCATTCAGGCTATTCCCAACATCTCGTCTGTTTCGTTTTACATCCAGTAAACGAATCTACGATTCCCATCATTCAGGCTATTCCCAAAATCTAGTCTGTTTCGTTTAATATCCAGTACACAAATCTACGATTCCCATCATTCAGGCTATTCCCAATATCTTGTCTATTATGTTTAATATCCTGTACACAAATCTATGATTCCCATCATTCAGGCTATTCCCAATATCTTGTCTATTTTGTTTTATATCCAGTAAATAAATCTATAATTCCCATCATTCAGGCTATTCCCAATATCTTGTCTATTTTGTTTAATATCCAGTAAATAAATCTATGATTCCTATCATTCGGGCTATTCCAAATAGCTTGTCTATTTTCTTTTATATACAGTAAACAAATCTATGATTCCCATCATTCAGGCTATTCCCAATATCTTGTCTATTTCGTTCAATATCCAGTACACAAATCTATGATTCCCATCATTCAGGCTATTCCCAATATCTAGTCTGTTTCGTTTTACATCCAGTAAACAAATCTATGATTCCTCTCATTCAGGCTAGTCCCAATATCTTGTCTGTTTCGTTTTACATCCAGTAAACAAATCTATGATTCCCATCACTCAGGCTATTCCCAATATCTTGTCTATTTCGTTTAATATCCAGTACACAAATCTATAATTCCCATCATTCAGGCTATTCCTAATATCTTGTCTGTTTCGTTTTATATCTAGTAAATAAATCTATGATTCCCATCATTCTGGTTATTTCTAATATCTAGTCTGTTTCGTTTTATATCTAGTATATAAATCTATAATTCCCATCATTCAAGCTATTCCCAATATCATCTGTTTCCTTTTATATCCAGTAAATAAATCTATAATTCCCATCATTCAGGCTATTCCTAATATCTAGTCCGTTTCGCTTTAAATCTAGTAAATAAATCTATAATTTCCATCATTCAGGCTATTCCTAATATCTAGTCCGTTTCGCTTTATATCCAGTAAATAAATCTATAATTCCCATCATTCAGGCTATTCCCAATATCTTGTCTATTTTGTTTAATATCCAGTAAATGAATCTTTAATTCCCATCATTCAGGCTATTTCTAATATCTTGGCTGTTTCGTTTAATATCCAGTACACAAATCTATAATTCCCATCATTCAGGCTATTCCTAATATCTAGTCCGTTTCGCTTTATATCTAGTAAATAAATCTATAATTCCCAACATTAAATCAACTAAACAGATCCATTATCCCATTTTTATAACCTTGATTAAACAAACAATAAAAAAATTCGAATTTTCCTTTGACGTCGAAGCCAAAGAAATGTCACAAAACGATTAACATTTGGTCCCACTATGTCAACAAAGGGCACCATCTGATTTGAGACGAAATCAAAGGAAATGTCACAGGATATTTGAAAGGATCGATCAGCCTACTAATGTCAGGTAAAGCCTCTAATTCTTAGAGGTTTGAAGAGGATAGAAGAGACCCTTTAGCTATGGTAAACAGCTCTTCTAGAAGGACACTCCAAAATCAAACCATTATTCTCCTGGCTAGTACAGTGGTAACTCGTTTGCCTAGCATTTGCATGGCAGCAGATCGATCCCCACACGGGACTGTGAGTTTAAGCTGTTTACTGGGGAGGCCACTGCTGAGGTAGGGCACCACAGTGTGTGGGGAGGGGGGGCCGCTTGCCCAGCTGACGTTCTGGTGAGCATCTATTTTGATGGAATTGGAACTGAAACCAGACACCTTCAACCTTTAGTCTTTTTTAGTTCATATAGGGCATATTCATTGTAATGTTACTGTCCTTAAAGTATTTTATTTTTCCTCGTTTCTTTTCCTCACTGGGCTCTTTTCCCTGTAGGAGACCCTGGGTTTATAGCATGCAACTTTTCCAATTTGGTTGTAGCTTAGTAAATAATAATAATAATAATAATAATAATAATAATAATAATAATAATAATGAACGGCCATGGCAAGGGTAAGTCATCAAAATGTTAAAGTAGAGGGGCACTCGGTAGAAAGCTTATACAAGGAATAGAATGCATTAATATTATCATTATTAAAAGCCAAGCTACAACCCTAGTTGGAAAAGCAGGATGTTATAAGCCCGAGAGACCAACAGGTCAAAACAGACCACTGAGGAAAGGAAAAAGTATGTAAATAAACTACAATTGAAGTAATGAACGATCAAAATAAAAATGTTTAAGAACAACAAAAACCTTAGATTAGATCTTTCATATATAAACTATAAAAAAATATAAACAAGAGTAAGAGAAACAAGACAGAATAGCATGCCCAAGATTACGTTTGCAGGTTGACTTACTGCTAGGTAACAGCTCCCACAGGCACTGACTAATTTTTCTAAAGACTGAAAAATTTATCAGAGTTAACCAATAATCAAAATGATAACAAACATAAAGATAAAATAAAAAACAAAACAAGGGGAAGAGAAACAAGATAGAATAGGCATGCCCAAGATTACGTTTGCAGGTTGACTTACTGCTAGGTAACAGCTCCCACAGGCACTGACTAATTTTTCTAAAGACTGAAAAATTTACCAGAGTTAACCAATAATCAAAATGATAACAAACATAAAGATAAAATAAAAAACAAAACAAGGGGAAGAGAAACAAGATAGAATAGGCATGCCCAAGATTACGTTTGCAGGTTGACTTACTCTCCCACAGACACTGACTAATTTTTCTGAAGACAGAAAAACTGATCTGACTTAACCAATAATCAAAATGATAACAAACACAAAGATAAAATAAAAAACAAAACAAAAGGAAGATAAACAAGATTGAATAGGCATGCCCAAGTGTACCTTTGCAGGTTGACTTATTGCTAGCTAACAGCTCCCACAGGCACTGACTAATTTTTCTAAAGACAGAAAAACTGATCAGACTTAACCAACAAACAAAATAATAACAAATACAAAGACAAAACCCCCAACATGTGCAATCCACGAACGCACGAACATCAATCGAACACAAAAACCTATAATTAACCTCAAAATACATTGGCAAAACGAAAAGAAAATAAAAAACTCCGAGAGTCTCTGAACAAAGCCGAGGATAAGACCCGGATAAGGGCGACATCAAGGTACAGTAACAGCAGTAACAGCCCCCGAGGGAATGGTAGGCTTAGAACGAGGACGAAATGTTAAAAGGGAACTTTGTAGGCCTATTGGCATAGCCTTCAGTTTCTCCACGACGTGTGAAGGAGAGAAAGAGCAATGATAAAAGGAAAGCATTAAGGGAATGATGAGAGGAGGGAAGAAATGAGGAAAAAGGTTGAGCGTAAGAACCTTTGAAAATTATAAAGGAATAACCATTGATTTATTTCAAATTAAAGGTTTAAAAGCAACTCATGAGATCGCCCTATTAAGCGGGACAATGCCCAAGAGACCAATTCCAACTCCACCCACTTTCCTAACCCCTAAAGGTAACCCCCTCTCACCAAGGTATGACTACTCACTCTCCCCGCTACCAGAGGGACGGAGAGAGAGAGAGAGAGTAGCCATACGTTTGGCAATGCCGCTCAGCGTGACAGGAAATAAATACATATGTTCGTGTATATATATATATATATATATATATATATATATATATATATATATATGTATATATATATATATATATATATATATATATATATGTATATATGTATATATATATATATATATATATATATATATATATATATATATATATATATATATATATATATATATATATATATATATATATCCAGAAATATTCGACCTATGTATTCTACAAAACGTAATAATCCATCCATAATTTCTGATGCGTCAAATACTGTTGGGAATACTAATCATAAACTAGAGGGGCACTCATTAGAGAGCAGACCTCCGCCGAGGCAAGTTATTTCTCGTCTATTTGCTCGACCTTGACCTTGACCTTTGACTTTAACATGTATTATTTGGCGTGGATTTTTATAATCTCAAACATGAACCAAGTTGGAAGTCTCTGTGATAACGATGTCCAAACTTATGGCTGATTTCGTGAATTGGATATTTTGCTTGACCGTAACCTTGTCCTTTGACCTTAACATGTATAATTGGCGTGGATTTTCATACACTTAAATATGAACCAAGTTTGAAGTCTCTGTGACAACGATGTCCAAACTTATGGCTGATAACGTGAATTTGACATTTTGCTTGACCTTGACCTTTGACTTTAACATGTATAATTGGCGTGGATTTTCATGCTCTCAAACACAAACCAATTCTGAAGTCTCTGTGATAACGATGTCCAAACTTACGGCTGATAACGTGAAGTTGACATTTTGCTTGACCGTAACCTTGACCTTTAACCTTAACATGTATTAATTGGCGTGGATTTTCATACTCCCATACATGAACCAACTTTGAAGTTTCTCTTGCAACGATGTCCAAACCTACGACTGATAACGTTAATTGGACATTTTGCTTGACCTTTGACCTTGACCTTCCAAAATTTAATCATATACATAACAGTTGATCCCTACAAGTTTCATTACTGTACGATTAAAATTCTGGCTAGGAAGCTGTTCACAAACAAACAAACACACATACACAAACAGGAGCGAAGACAACCTCCTTCCAACTTCGCTGGCGGAGGTAATGATAACTGAATACATAGGAAGTTGTTCACAAACAAACACACACAAACAGGAGTGAAGACAACCTCCTTCCAACTTCGCTGGCTGAGGTAACGATAACTGAATAAATAGAAAGCTGTTCACAAACAAACAAACACGAACACACACTAACAGGGGCGAAAACATAACCTCTTCTAACTTCGCTGGCGGAGGTAATGATAACTGAATACAAAGGAAGCTGTTCACAAACCAACACACACACACACAAACGGGAGCGAAAACATAACCTCCTTCCAATTTCGCTGGCGGAGGCAATGATAACTGAATAAATAGGAAGCTGTTCACAAACAAACACACACACACACACACACACACACACACACACACTAACAGGGGCGAAAACATAACCTCCTTTTAACTTCGCTGGCGGAGGTCATAACTGAATAAATAAAGATAATGAAGATCACTACAACTAATAAAGAAAAGACTTCAATCTTAATCTCGGACGACATGAAACCAAATGATGAATTCCCAAGCCTTATTTGAGAAAGAAACTAAGAGACGTTCGCTCATTGGCAGGAAATGAAGAAAGTTGGAAAGGTACAAGCGCCCACATCATTGGAGGTTTATTTTCTTCAGTCCAATATATGGTAAAGATCTTTATAAAAAATTACTTCCTAAAATATTCAAGACTCGTTACAAATATGCTCACAAAGTACATGCACACACACACACACACACACACACACATATATATATATATATATATATATATATATATATATATATATATATATATATATATATATATATATATATTTATACATACATATATCATTACTTCTCTTGTATGTTTATTTCCTTTCCTCACTGGGCTATTTTTCCTGCTGGAGCCCTTGGGATTATCGCATCCTCCTTTCTCAACTAGGGTTGTAGCCTAAGTAATGAGATATATATATATATATATATATATATATATATATATATATATATATATATATATATATATATATACACACACATCGGATCAGTGATCATCTACAATATAGAGCTAGAGAGGAACTCTACCTTTTTAATTCTGCCCTAGGAAGTACCATCAGCCTTTGATTCTAATTAATTCTTGAAGCAGATATGCTAATGAAGGATTGTGAACCCTTTGAGAGGGGAAATGTTGCCTTTAATGAATACAAAGCTTATCTCCAGAAACCGATACTAACCGCAAAGTTATGTCAGTCTGCTATGGGCTGCTATAACACTGGTAATTGCTGTTATAAACTATTTGCGTTAGCAAGTTCCTGTAGTTTGGAGTGTAAACATATTGTAATGAAGAACAAAGGAGATCTCAGTAAAGGGTTGTGGATCCCTTGGTATGAGGTCATTTCGGTACTTTATGATACAAAGCACCGATTTAAGTTAAGGAACTGTTAATACAAAGGATTGTAGTATCTTGGTCAGCTACTAGGAAGAGTATAGTAATTGTGTTATCACTGAGGTTTTGAGGTAAGGTGAAAGAGTGCAGATGTGTTAGTTAGGAATACTATGGATGAGATCAATCATAAGAAAACAATAGTTTCCATGAGCCTGGGCTAGAAAAAATTAAAGTTAAATACACACATCTATCTATTTATACAGTATATATACATATATACAGTATATACATATATATATATATATATATATATATATATATATATGTATATACAGTATATACATATATATATATATATATATATATATATATATTTATATATATATTTATATACATGTGTATATACATGTGTATATATATATACATATATATATATATATATATATATATATATATATATATATAAATATATATATATTTATATATATATGTGTGTATATATACATATATATATACACATATATATACATATATGGGTATATCTATATACATATATACTCTATGTATGTTTATATATATTCTTATATACTCTCTCTCTCTCTCTCTCTCTCTCTCTCTCTCTCTCTCTCTCTCTCTCTCTCTATATATATATATATATATATATATATATATATATATATATATATATACATATATATATATATATATATATATATATATATATATATATATATATAGTATATATATAGCCTATTGTATGGCTATATAGAAAGACACACACACATATATATATATACACATTTATATACAGAGAGAGAGAGAGAGAGAGAGAGAGAGAGAGAGAGAGAGAGAGAGAGAGAGAGAGAGAGAGAGAGAGAGAGAGAGAGAGAATTTCAAACGACGCAATCCAACGTAATCACTTTCCCAAATATCTGATATTATCTTCCGTCAGATATCTTTCTACTCATCTACTTCCCTTTTCGGGGCAAAGAGGAGACGCGAAATCACCCTCTTCTTTGAAGGAAACGACAGAAAAGGCGATAAAACATAAAAAGGTTGAAGGAATTAGGAAACTCGGAGGCGGGGTTAAGCTCCAAAGTTTGGTAGTAGAGGGAAAGTTACAATCTAAGCAACGACAACGTCTGATGATTGTTGGTTTCTCCGCCAGAGTGAAAGTAGTCAATTTTGACATCTCTTTGGTTGATTGACTGCGCTATCTAACTTCCGAACTACCATGAGTTATTGACTTGGTAGATTTGATTTTTAAGTTTTGGCTACTTGAACAGGCGTTGGGGCCTGTGAGACTATTCGGCCTGTTCTAGGCACATCTTTGAGGGAAATACTCTGAATTAGTGAATAATTATAAAAACATCTAGGCATAATACTTTGGAGCCAAATATGCTGACTAAGCGAATAACCATAAAAGCAACATGTACATATATAGTCGTTGCAGAGTTTCCAGGCGAAATAAGCCCCACCCCCTGATGACGTCATAGTCTATCATGTAGTTCTACAGTCCCGCAGTGATTCATGAGGAAATAGGCCCCACCCCCTGATGACGTCATAGCCAACCATGTAGTCTCCATCGTTTACAGCTTGAAATTTGCTAACGTGGGAGACAACGGGATTGGCTATGACGTCATCAGGGGGTGGGGCTTATTTCGCACGAAATCTCTGCAGTGAATCTAGTTCAATTTTCAATGAATAACGTTTTACTATCTATTCTTTGATTCGACAAATTCTAGAGTAATACTCCCACCCATTTTTAGCTAGACAACTGTTTCTATCCTGTACCTCTCCAGAGGACAAATGGCTCAAATCTGTACACCTTAACTAGACAACTGGAACGAACTTATACCCCTAAGCTAGACAGCTGGTTCTATCCTATACCACTCAAATAGACAAATGGCTCTAACCTGTTCCCCTAGGTAGATAACTGGACCTAACCTAAACCCCTCAGCTAGACAGCTGGTTCTATCCTATTGCTCTAAAGTAAACAAATGGCTCTAACCTGTACCCCTCCACTAGACAAATGGCTCTAATCTATATGCATCAAGGTATGCCATGCTATCTAAAAACCTGCTGGGGATCAGTCATGTATTTTTATAATTATTCATTATCAATATCATCATTATCGTCATCAATGCATAGATAAGAAATGAGGCAGATAAAGAACCGAAGGTAAGGGTTTTAGTGGTCTATAGGAAACGTCTCCAGGACAGGGGGTTCGAGTCCCACTCGAGGTCGATAGTTTCTTGTAGTGTCTGCAAGCTCACCATTCTTGTGAGCTATGAACGAAGGGTTGGGGGTTTGGGGATCCTATAGATCTACCTCCTGAGTTCTTAGCAGCCATTGCCTAGCCCTCCCTGGTCATAGCTTGGATGGAGATGGGGCTTGGCTGCTGATCATATGTATATATGGCCAGTCTCTAGAGCATCATCACTGTCTCTTGCATCTCACATTCATGTGAAGCTTTTAAACCTTTAAACATTAAATTCCTTTCTTTCTATCTGCTCACTTGCAAGGCTCCTGAGAAGATCCTCAGCCTTAAACGAACAGGAACGCCTTAACTCAAGTAATTACTCGAGTTCCTTTTGTTTTGTGCAATTTGTCGTTTGGAGGACAACGAGATCTTGACAATTCTGTTCACTTCCATCGACTCTTAAAGAATTTGGTTTACGAAAACTTTCGACTTATTCCCAACATTTCAAGTTATTTGGGAAGTCGTGGGAATGTGGATGCTTATTTCTATTTCTTTCACACTCATGATTTCTTAACTTATTTATATCAATACCAGTAACTTTCTGATTTTTTAGGCTGCTGATTTCTTATTTACCTTAATATTTCACTGGTGATTTCTTATCTTAATATCAGTAAAACATTGTTACTAAATACTTGTTTGGTATGGTATAGAATAATTTCTTAACTTATAACTTTTTATTTTTTATACAGCTTATTTCCTAACTTTTTTATCTCAACATCAATATTGTATTAGTATGAAAACCTCTTACTTTCCTATCTTACCTAACGTATTTATCTATCAGTAACTTTCTATTTCTTTTTGTATACAGCTTATTTCCTAACTTATTTACCTTGACATCAATAACGTATTAGCAAGAAAACCTCTCACTTTCCTATCTTACCTAACGTATTTATTTATCAGTAACTTTCTTTTTTTATACAGCTTATTTCCTAACTTATTTACCTCAACATCAGTAACGTATTAGCAAGAAAACCTCTTACTTTCCCAACTTACCTAACTTTCTTTTTCATACAGCTTATTTCCTAACTTATTTACCTCCACATCAAT
>NC_090728.1:193462376-193479876 GCF_036898095.1 Palaemon carinicauda | reverse complement strand
CTATTCCCAATATCTTGTCTATTTTGTTAAATATCCAGTAAATGAATCTATGATTCCCATCATTCAGGCTATTCCCAACATCTTGTCCGTTTCGTTTAATATCCAGTACACAAATCTATGATTCCCATCATTCAGGCTATTCCCAATATCTTGTCTATTTTGTTAAATATCCAGTAAATAAATCTATGATTCCCATCATTCAGGCTATTCCCAACATCTTGTCCGTTTCGTTTTATATCCAGTAAATAAATCTATGATTCCCATCATTCAGGCTATTCCCAATATCTTGTCCATTTCGTTTAATATCCAGTACACAAATCTATGATTCCCATCATTCAGGCTATTCCCAATATCTTGTCCATTTCGTTTAATATCCAGTACACAAATCTATGATTCCCATCATTCAGGCTATTCCCAATATCTTGTCTATTTTGTTAAATATCCAGTAAATAAATCTATGATTCCCATCATTCAGGCTATTCCCAACATCTTGTCCGTTTCGTTTTATATCCAGTACACAAATCTATGATTCCCATCATCCAGGCTATTCCCAATATCTTGTCTGTTTCGTTTTATATCTAGTAAATAAATCTATGATTCCCATCATTCAGGCTATTCCCAATATCTTGTCTGTTTCGTTTTATATCCAGTAAATAAATCTATGATTCCCATCATTCAGGCTATTCCCAATATCTTGTCTGTTTCGTTTTATATCTAGTAAATAAATCTATGATTCCCATCATTCAGGCTATTCCCAATATCTTGTCTGTTTCGTTTTATATCTAGTAAATAAATCTATGATTCCCATCATTCAGGCTATTCCCAATATCTTGTCTATTTTGTTTAATATCCAGTAAATAAATCTATGATTCCCATCATTCAGGCTATTCCCAATATCATGTCTGTTTCGTTTTATTTCCAGTAAATAAATCTATGATTCCCATCATTCAGGCTATTCCCAATATCTTGTCTGTTTCGTTTTATATCTAGTAAATAAATCTATGATTTCCATCATTCAGGCTATTCCCAATATCTTGTCTGTTTCGTTTTATTTCCAGTAAATAAATCTATGATTCCCATCATTCAGGCTATTCCCAATATCTTGTCTATTTTGTTAAATATCCAGTAAATAAATCTATGATTCCCATCATTCAGGCTATTCCCAACATCTTGTCCGTTTCGTTTTATATCCAGTACACAAATCTATGATTCCCATCATCCAGGCTATTCCCAATATCTTGTCTGTTTCGTTTTATATCTAGTAAATAAATCTAAGATTCCCATCATTCAGGCTATTCCCAATATCTTGTCTGTTTCGTTTTATATCCAGTAAATAAATCTATGATTCCCATCATTCAGGCTATTCCCAATATCTTGTCTGTTTCGTTTTATATCCAGTAAATAAATCTATGATTCCCATCATTCAGGCTATTCCCAATATCTTGTCTATTTTGTTTAATATCCAGTAAATAAATCTATGATTCCCATCATTCAGGCTATTCCCAATATCTTGTCTGTTTCGTTTTATTTCCAGTAAATAAATCTATGATTCCCATCATTCAGGCTATTCCCAATATCTTGTCTATTTTGTTTAATATCCAGTAAATAAATCTATGATTCCCATCATTCAGGCTATTCCCAATATCTTGTCTGTTTCGTTTTATTTCCAGTAAATAAATCTATGATTCCCATCATTCAGGCTATTCCCAATATCTTGTCTATTTTGTTTAATATCCAGTAAACAAATCTATGATTCCCATCATTCATTCTATTCCCAATATCTTGTCTGTTTCGTTTTATATCTAGTAAATAAATCTATGTTTCCCATCATTCAGGCTATTCCCAACATCTTGTCCATTTCGTTTAATATCCAGTACACAAATCTATGATTCCCATCATTCAGGCTATTCCCAATATCTTGTCTGTTTCGTTTTATATCCAGTAAATAAATCTATGATTCCCATCATCCAGGCTATTCCCAATATCTTGTCTGTTTCGTTTTATTTCCAGTAAATAAATCTATGATTCCCATCATTCAGGCTATTTCCAATATCTTGTCTGTTTCGTTTTATTTCCAGTAAATAAATCTATGATTCCCATCATTCAGGCTATTCCCAATATCTTGTCTGTTTCGTTTTATATCTAGTAAATAAATCTATGATTCCCATCATTCAGGCTATTCCCAATATCTTGTCTGTTTTGTTTAATATCCAGTAAACAAATCTATGATTCCCATCATTCAGGCTATTCCCAATATCTTGTCTGTTTCGTTTTATTTCCAGTAAATAAATCTATGATTCCCATCATTCAGGCTATTCCCAATATCTTGTCTATTTTGTTTAATATCCAGTAAACAAATCTATGATTCCCATCATTCAGGCTATTCCCAATATCTTGTCTGTTTCGTTTTATTTCCAGTAAATAAATCTATGATTCCCATCATTCAGGCTATTCCCAATATCTTGTCTGTTTCGTTTTATTTCCAGTAAATAAATCTATGATTCCCATCATTCAGGCTATTTCCAATATCTTGTCTGTTTCGTTTTATTTCCAGTAAACAAATCTATGATTCCCATCATTCAGGCTATTCCCAATATCTTGTCTGTTTCGTTTTATTTCCAGTAAACAAATCTATGATTCCCATCATTCAGGCTATTCCCAATATCTTGTCTGTTTCGTTTTATTTCCAGTAAACAAATCTATGATTCCCATCATTCAGGCTATTCCCAATATCTTGTCTGTTTCGTTTTATATCGAGTAAATAAATCTATGATTCCCATCATTCAGGCTATTCCAAACATCTTGTCCATTTCGTTTAATATCCAGTACACAAATCTATGATTCCCATCATTCAGGCTATTCCCAATATCTTGTCTATTTCGTTTAATATCCAGTAAACAAATCTATGATTCCCATCATTCAGGCTATTCCCAATATCTTGTCCATTTCGTTTAATATCCAGTAAATAAATCTATGATTCCCATCATTCAGGCTATTCCCAATATCTTGTCTATTTCGTTTAATATCCAGTAAACAAATCTATGATTCCCATCATTCAGGCTATTCCCAATATCTTGTCTATTTCGTTTTATATCTAGTAAATAAATCTATGATTCCCATCATTCAGGCTATTCCCAATATCTTGTCTATTTTGTTTAATATCCAGTAAACAAATCTATGATTCCCATCATTCATTCTATTCCCAATATCTTGTCTATTTCGTTTTATATCTAGTAAATAAATCAGGCTATTCCCAATATCTTGTCTATTTTGTTTAATATCCAGTAAACAAATCTATGATTCCCATCATTCATTCTATTCCCAATATCTTGTCTGTTTCGTTTTATATCTAGTAAATAAATCTATGATTCCCATCATTCAGGCTATTCCCAATATCTTGTCCATTTCGTTTAATATCCAGTACACAAATCTATGATTCCCATCATTCAGGCTATTCCCAACATCTTGTCCATTTCGTTTAATATCCAGTAAACAAATCTATGATTCCCATCATTCAGGCTATTCCCAATATCTTGTCCATTTCGTTTAATATCCAGTACACAAATCTATGATTCCCATCATTCAGGCTATTCCCAATATCTTGTCCATTTCGTTTAATATCCAGTACACAAATCTATGATTCCCATCATTCAGGCTATTCCCAACATCTTGTCTATTTCGTTTAATATCCAGTACACAAATCTATGATTCCCATAATTCAGGCTATTCCCAACATCTTGTCTATTTCGTTTAATATCCAGTAAATAAATCTATGATTCCCATCATTCAGGCTATTCCCAATATCTTGTCCATTTCGTTTAATATCCAGTAAAGACATCTATGATTCCCATCATTCAGGCTATTCCCAACATCTTGTCCATTTCGTTTAATATCCAGTAATGACATCTATGATTCCCATCATTCAGGCTATTCCCAATATCTTGTCCATTTTGTTTAATATCCAGTACACAAATCTATGATTCCCATCATTCAGGCTATTCCCAACATCTTGTCTATTTCGTTTAATATCCAGTACATAAATCTATGATTCCCATCATTCAGGCTATTCCCAATATCTTGTCCATTTCGTTTAATATCCAGTAAAGACATCTATGATTCCCATCATTCAGGCTATTCCCAATATCTTGTCTATTTTGTTTAATATCCAGTAAACAAATCTATGATTCCCATCATTCAGGCTATTCCAAACATCTTGTCTATTTTGTTTAATATCCAGTACACAAATCTATGATTCCCATCATTCAGGCTATTCCCAACATCTTGTCCATTTCGTTTAATATCCAGTACACAAATCTATGATTCCCATCATTCAGGCTATTCCCAATATCTTGTCTATTTTGTTTAATATCCAGTACACAAATCTATGATTCCCATCATTCAGGCTATTCCCAACATCTTGATCTTGTCCATTTCGTTTAATATCCAGTACACAAATCTATGATTCCCATCATTCAGGCTATTCCCAACATCTTGTCCATTTCGTTTAATATCCAGTACACAAATCTATGATTCCCATCATTCAGGCTATTCCCAACATCTTGTCCATTTCGTTTAATATCCAGTACACAAATCTATGATTCCCATCATTCAGGCTATTCCCAAAATCTTGTCCATTTCGTTTAATATCCAGTACACAAATCTATGATTCCCATCATTCAGGCTATTCCCAATATCTTGTCTATTTCGTTTTAATATCCAGTAAATAAATCTATGATTCCCATCATTCAGGCTATTCCCAAACATCTTGTCCATTTCGTTTAATATCCAGTAAAGACATCTATGATTCCCATCATTCAGGCTATTCCCAATATCTTGTCTATTTTGTTCAATATCCAGTAAACAAATCTATGATTCCCATCATTCAGGCTATTCCCAATATCTTGTCTGTTTTGTTTTATATCTATTAAATAAATCTATGATTCCCATCACTCAGGCTATTCCCAATATCTTGTCTATTTTGTTCAATATCCAGTAAATAAATCTATAATTCCCATCATTTAGGCTATTCCAATATCTTGTCTATTTTGTTTTATATCTATTAAATAAATCTATGATTCCCATCACTCAGGCTATTCCCAATATCTTGTCTATTTCGTTTAATATCCAGTAAAAATCTATAATTCCCATCATTCAGGCTATTCCTAATATCTAGTCCGTTTTGCTTTATATCTAGTAAATAAATCTATAATTCTCATCATTCAGGCTATTCCCAATATCTTGTCTGTTTCGTTTAACATCCAGTAAATAAATCTATAATTCCCATCATTAAATCAAATAAATAGATCCATTATACCATTTTTATAACCTTGATTAAACAAACAATAAAAAAATTCGTATTTTCTTTTGAAGTCGAAGCCTAAGAAATGTCACAAAACGATTAACATTTGGTCCCACTATGTCAACTAAGGGCACCATCTGATTTGAGACGAAATCAAAGGAAATGTCACGGGATATTTGAAAGGATCGTTCAGCCTACTAATGTCAGATAAAGCCTCTAATTCTTAGAGGTTTGAAGAGGATAGAAGAGACTCTTTAGCTATGGTAAGCAGGATATTTGAAAGGATCGTTCAGCCTACTAATGTCAGGTAAAGCCTCTAATTCTTAGAGGTTTGAAGAGGATAGAAGAGACTCTTTAGCTATGGTAAGCAGGATATTTGAAAGGATCGTTCAGCCTACTAATGTCAGATAAAGCCTCTAATTCTTAGAGGTTTGAAGAGGATAGAAGAGACTCTTTAGCTATGGTAAGCAGGATATTTGAAAGGATCGTTCAGCCTACTAATGTCAGGTAAAGCCTCTAATTCTTAGAGGTTTGAAGAGGATAGAAGAGACTCTTTAGCTGTGGTAAGCAGGATATTTGAAAGGATCGTTCAGCCTACTAATGTCAGGTAAAGCCTCTAATTCTTAGAGGTTTGAAGAGGATAGAAGAGACTCTTTAGCTATGGTAAGCAGGATATTTGAAAGGATCGTTCAGCCTACTAATGTCAGATAAAGCCTCTAATTCTTAGAGGTTTGAAGAGGATAGAAGAGACTCTTTAGCTATGGTAAGCAGGATATTTGAAAGGATCGTTCAGCCTACTAATGTCAGGTAAAGCCTCTAATTCTTAGAGGTTTGAAGAGGATAGAAGAGACTCTTTAGCTATGGTAAGCAGGATATTTGAAAGGATCGTTCAGCCTACTAATGTCAGATAAAGCCTCTAATTCTTAGAGGTTTGAAGAGGATAGAAGAGACTCTTTAGCTATGGTAAGCAGGATATTTGAAAGGATCGTTCAGCCTACTAATGTCAGGTAAAGCCTCTAATTCTTAGAGGTTTGAAGAGGATAGAAGAGACTCTTTAGCTATGGTAAGCAGGATATTTGAAAGGATCGTTCAGCCTACTAATGTCAGGTAAAGCCTCTAATTCTTAGAGGTTTGAAGAGGATAGAAGAGACTCTTTAGCTGTGGTAAGCAGGATATTTGAAAGGATCGTTCAGCCTACTAATGTCAGGTAAAGCCTCTAATTCTTAGAGGTTTGAAGAGGATAGAAGAGACTCTTTAGCTGTGGTAAGCAGGATATTTGAAAGGATCGTTCAGCCTACTAATGCCAGGTAAAGCCTCTAATTCTTAGAGGTTTGAAGAGGATAGAAGAGACTCTTTAGCTGTGGTAAGCAGGATATTTGAAAGGATCGTTCAGCCTACTAATGTCAGGTAAAGCCTCTAATTCTTAGAGGTTTGAAGAGGATAGAAGAGACTCTTTAGCTGTGGTAAGCAGGATATTTGAAAGGATCGTTCAGCCTACTAATGTCAGGTAAAGCCTCTAATTCTTAGAGGTTTGAAGAGGATAGAAGAGACTCTTTAGCTGTGGTAAGCAGGATATTTGAAAGGATCGTTCAGCCTACTAATGTCAGGTAAAGCCTCTAATTCTTAGAGGTTTGAAGAGGATAGAAGAGACTCTTTAGCTATGGTAAGCAGGATACTTGAAAGGATCGTTCAGCCTACTAATGTCAGGTAAAGCCTCTAATTCTTAGAGGTTTGAAGAGGATAGAAGAGACTCTTTAGCTATGGTAAGCAGGATACTTGAAAGGATCGTTCAGCCTACTAATGTCAGGTAAAGCCTCTAATTCTTAGAGGTTTGAAGAGGATAGAAGAGACTCTTTAGCTATGGTAAGCAGCTCTTCTAGGACACTCCAAAATCAAACCATTGTTCTCCTGGCTAGTATAGTGGTAACGCGTTTGCCTAGCATTTACATGGTAGCAGATCGATCCCCACCAAGGACCGCAAGTTTAAGCTGTTTACTGGGGAGGCCACTGCTGAGGTTGGGCTTGCCCAGCTGACGTTCTGGTGAGCATTTATTCTGATGGAACTGGAGCTGAAACCAGACACCTTCAACCTTTAACCTTTAGTCTTGGATAGTGCCATAACCTCTGTACCATGGTCTTCCACTGTCTTGGGTTAGAGTTCTTTTGCTTGAGGGTACACTCGGGCACACTATTCTATCTAATTTCTCCTCCTTTTATTTAGTTACAGTTTTTTTTTTAGTTCATATAGGACATATTTATTGTAATCTTGTTATAGTTCTTAAAGTATTTTATTTTCCTCGTTTCCTTTCCTTACTGGGCTCTTTTCCCTGTAGAAGACCCTGGGTTTATAGCATGCAACTTTTCCAATTTTGTTGTAGTTTAGTAAATAATAATAATAATAATAATAATCAACGGCCATGGCAAGGGATAGGTCATCGAATTGTTAAAGTAGAGGGGAACTCGGTAGATAGCTTATACATAGATTAGAATGCATTAATATTATCATTATTAAAAGCTAAGCTACAACCTTAGTTGGAAAAGCAGGGTGCTATATGCCCGAGAGCTCCAACACGTCAAAACAGACCAGTGAGGAGAGGAAAAAAAATAAATAAACTACAAATGAAGTATTGAACAATCAAAATAAACTGACTAATTTTTCTGAAGACAGAAAAAACTATTTAAAGATAACCAACAACCAAAATGGTAACAAACACAGAGATAAAATAAAAATAAAAACAAAAGGAAGAGAAACAGGATAGAGTAGCATGCCCAAGTGTACGTTTGCAGGTTGACTTATAGCTAGCTAACAGCTCCCAGAGGCACTGATTAACTTTTCTGAAGCCAGAAAAACTGATCAGAGTTAACCAATAATCAAAATGGTAACAAACACAAAGATAAAATAAAAAACGAAACAAAAGGAAGATAAACAAGATTGAATAGGCATGCCCAAGTGTAAGTTCACAGCTTAACTTATTGCTAGCTAACAGCTCCCAGAGACACTGATTAACTTTTCTGGAGACAGAAAAACTGATCAGAGTTAACCAATATTCAAAATGATAAACACAAAGATAAAATAAAAAACAAAACAAAAGGAAGATAAACAAGATAGAATAGACATACCCAAGTGTACGTTTTCAGGTTGACTTATTGCTAGCTAACAGCTCCCACAGGCACTGACTAATTTTTCTGAAGACAGAAAAACTGATCAGAGATAACCAATAATCAAAATGGTAACAAACACAAAGATAAAATAATAAACAAAACAAGAGGAAGAGAAACAAGATAGAATAGCATGCCCAAGATTTCGTTTGCAGGTTGACTTATTGCTAGCTAACAGCTCCCACAGGCACTGACTAATTTTTCTGAAGACAGAAAAACTGATCAGAGATAACCAATAATCAAAATGGTAACAAACAAAGATAAAATAAAAAACAAAACAAGAGGAAGAGAAACGAGATAGAATAGACATGCCCAAGTGTACGTTTGCAGGTTGACTTACTCTTCCACAGACACTGACAAATTTTTCTGAAGACAGAAAAACTAATCAGAGATAACTAACAGACAAAATGATAACAAACACAAAGATAAAATAAAAATTAAAACAAGAGGAAGAGAAACAAGATAGAATAGCATGCCCAAGATTACGTTTGCAGGTTGACTTATTGCTAGCTAACAGCTCCCACATGCACTGACTAATTTTTCTGAAGACAGAAAAACTGATCAAAGTTAACCAATAATCAAAATGATAACAAACACAAAGATAAAATAAAAAACAAAACAAAAGGAAGATAAACAAAGTAGAATAGGCATGCCCAAGTGTACGTTTGTAGGTTGACTTATTGCTAGCTAACAGCTCCCACAGGCACTGACTAATTTTCCTGAAGACAGAAAAAACTGATCCAAGTTAACCAATAATTAAAATGATAACAAACAAAGATAAAATAAAAAACAAAACAAGATGAAGAGAAACAAGACAGAATAGGCATGCCCAAGATTACGTTTGCAGGTTGACTTACTGCTAGCTAACAGCTCTCACAGGCACTGACTAATTTTTCTAAAGACAGAAAAACTGATCAGACTTAACCAACAAACAAAATAATAACAAATACAAAGACAAAACCCCCAACATGTGCAATCCACGAACTCACGAACATCAATCGAACACAAAAACCTATAATTAACCTCAAAATACATTGGCGAAACGAAAAGAAAATAAAAAACTCCGAGGGTCTCGGAACAAAGCCGAGGATAAGACCCGGATAAGGGCGACATCAAGGTACAGTAACAGCAGTAACAGCCCCCGAGGGAATGGTAGGCTTAGAACGAGGACGAAATGTTAAAAGGGAACTTTGTAGGCCTATTGGCATAGCCTTCAGTTTCTTCACGACGTGTGAAGGAGAGAGAGCAATGATAAAGGAAAGCATTTATGGGAATGATGAGAGGGGGGGAAGGAATGAGGAAAAAGGTTGAGTGTAAGAACCTTTGGAAATTATAAAGGAAAAATTAACTATTGATTTATTTCAATTTAAAGGTTTAAAAGCAACTCATGAGATCGCCCTATTAAGCGGGACAATGCCCAAGAGACCAATTCCAACTCCACCCACTTTCCTAACCCCTAAAGGTAACCCTCTCTCACCAAGGTATGACTACTCACTCTCCCCGCTACCAGAGGGACGGAGAGAGAGAGAGAGTAGCCATACGTTTGGCAATGGCGCTCAGCGTGACAGGAAATAAATACATATGTTCGTGTATATATATATATATATATATATATATATATATATATATATATATATATATATATATATGCATATATATACATACATACATATATACATATATATACATATATATATATATATATATATACATATATATATATATATATATATATATATATATATATATATATATATATGTATGTATATATATCCAGAAATATTCGACCTATGTATTCTACCCAACGTAATAATCCATACATAATTTCTGATGCGTCAAATACTGTTGGGAATACTAATAATAAACTAGAGGGGCACTCAATAGAGAGAAGACCTCCACCGAGGCAAGTTATTTCTCGTCCATTTGCTCGACCTTGACGTTGACCTTTGACCTTAACATCTGTTAATTTTAGTGGATTTTCATTCACTCAAATATGAACCAAGTTTGAAGTCTCTGTGACAACGATGTCCAAACTTACGGCTGATTACGTGAATTTGACATTTTGCTTGACTGTAACCTTGACCTTTGACCTTAACATGTATTAATTGGAGTGGAGTTTCATATACTCAAACATGAACAAAGTTTGAAGTCTCTGTGACAATGGTGTCCAAACTTACGGCTGATAACGTGAATTTGACATTTTGCTTGACCTTTGACCTCGACCTTCCAAAATTTAATCATTTACATAACAGTTAATCCCTACAAGTTTCATTACTCTACGATTAAAATTCTGGCCGGGAAGCTGTTCACAAACAAACACACACACACACACAAACAGGAGGGAAGACAACCTCCTTCAAACTTCGCTGGCGGAGGTAATGATAGCTGAATAAATAGGAAGCTGTTCACAAACAAACAAACACACACACACACACACACACACACACACAGAGGAGCGAAAACATAACCTCCTTTTAACTTCGCTGGCGGAGGTCATAACTGAATAAATAAAGATAATGAAGATCACTCCAACTAATAAAGAAAAGACTTCATTCTTAATCTCGGACGACATGAAACCAAATGATGAATTCCCAGCCTTATTTGAGAAAGAAACTTAAGAGACGTTCGCTCATTGGCAGGAAATGAAGAAAGTTGGAAAGGTACAAGCGCCCACATCATTGGAGGTTTATTTTCTTGAGTCCAATATATGGTAACGACCTTTTTAAATAAATTACTTCCTAAAATATTCAAGACTCGTTACAAATATGCTCACAAAGTACATGCACACACACACACACACACACACACACACACACATATATATATATATATATATATATATATATATATATATATATATATATATATATATATATATATTTATACATACATATATCATTACTTCTCTTGTATGTTTATTTCCTTTCCTCACTGGGCTATTTTTCCTGCTGGAGCCCTTGGGATTATCGCATCCTCCTTTCTCAACTAGGGTTGTAGCCTAAGTAATGATATATATATATATATATATATATATATATATATATATATATATATATATATATTATATATATATGTATATATATATATATGTATATATATATATATATATATATATATATATATATATATATATATATATATATATATATATATATATATATATTATACACATCGGATCAGTGATCATCTACAATATAGAGCTAGAGAGGAACTCTACCTTTTTAATTCTGCCCTAGGAAGTACCATCAGCCTTTGATTCTAATTAATTCTTGAAGCAGATATGCTAATGAAGGATTGTGAACCCTTTGAGAGGGGAAATGTTGCCTTTAATGAATACAAAGCTTATCTCCAGAAACCGATACTAACCGCAAAGTTATGTCAGTCTGCTATGGGCTGCTATAACACTGGTAATTGCTGTTATAAACTATTTGCGTTAGCAAGTTCCTGTAGTTTGGAGTGTAAACATATTGTAATGAAGAACAAAGGAGATCTCAGTAAAGGGTTGTGGATCCCTTGGTATGAGGCCATTTCGGTACTTTATGCGACAAAGCACCAATTTAAGTTAAGGAACTGTTAATACAAAGGATTGTAGTATCTTGGTCAGCTACTAGGAAGAGTATAGTAATTGTGTTATCACTGAGGTTTTGAGGTAAGGTGAAAGAGTGCAGATGTGTTAGTTAGGAATACTATGGATGAGATCAATCATAAGAAAACAATAGTTTCCATGAGCCTGGGCTAGAAAAAATTAAAGTTAAATACACACATATCTATCTATTTATACAGTATATATACATATATACAGTATATACATATATATATATATATATATATATATATATATATATATATATATATACATATATTTATATATATGTGTGTATATATATATATATATATACACACACACATATATATATATATATATATATATATATATATATATTTATATATATATGTGTGTATATATACATATATATATACACATATATATACATATATGGGTATATCTATATACATATATACTCTATGTATGTTTATATATATTCTTATATACTCTCTCTCTCTCTCTCTCTCTCTCTCTCTCTCTCTCTCTCTCTCTCTCTCTCTCTCTCTCTCTCTCTATATATATATATATATATATATATATATACATATATATATATATATATATATATATATATATATATATATAGTATATATATAGCCTATTGTATGGCTATATAGAAAGACACACACACATATATATATATACACATTTATATACAGAGAGAGAGAGAGAGAGAGAGAGAGAGAGAGAGAGAGAGAGAGAGAGAGAGAGAGAGAGAGAGAGAGAGAGAGAGAATTTCAAACGACGCAATCCAAGGTAATCACTTTCCCAAATATCTGATATTATCTTCCGTCAGATATCTTTCTACTCATCTACTTCCCTTTTGGGGCAAAGAAGAGACGCGAAATCACCCTCTTCTTTGAAGGAAACGACAGAAAAGGCGATAAAACATAAAAAGGTTGAAGGAATTAGGAAACTCGGAGGCGGGGTTAAGCTCCAAAGTTTGGTAGTAGAGGGAAAGTTACAATCTAAGCAACGACAACGTCTGATGATTGTTGGTTTCTCCGCCAGAGTGAAAGTAGTCAGGTCTGACATCTCTTTGGTTGATTGACTGCGCTATCTAGCTTCAGACGTGGTAGATTGGATTTTTAAGTTTTGGCTACTTGAACAGGCGTTGGGGCCTGTGAGACTATTCGGCATGTTCTAGGCATATCTTTGAGGTAAATACTCTGAATTAGTGAATAATTATGAAAACATCTAGGCATAACATCTTGGAGCCAAATATGCTGAATAAGCGAATATCCATAAAAGCAACATGTATATCTATAGTCCCCGCAGAGATTCCAGGCGAAATAAGCCCCACCCCCTGATGACGTCATAGTCTACCATGTAGTTCTACAGTCCCGCAGTGATTCATGAGGAAATAGGCCCCACCCCCTGATGACGTCATAGCCAACCATGTAGTCTCCATCGTTTACAGCTTGAAATTTGCTAACGTGGGAGACAACGGGATTGGCTATGACGTCATCAGGGGGTGGGGCTTATTTCGCACGAAATCTCTGCAGTGAATCTAGTTCAATCTTCAATGAATAACGTTTTACTATCTATTCTTTGATTCGACAAATTCTAGAGTAATACTCCCACCCATTTTTAGCTAGACAACTGTTTCTATCCTGTACCTCTCCAGAGGACAAATGGCTCAAATCTGTACACCTTAACTAGACAACTGGAACGAACTTATACCCCTAAGCTAGACAGCTGGTTCTATCCTATACCACTCAAATAGACAAATGGCTCTAACCGGTACCCCTTAACTAGACAACCGGACCTAACCTATACGCCTCAAGTAGACAAACGGCTCTAACCGGTACCCCTTAACTAGACAACCGGACCTAACCTATACGCCTCAAGTAGACAAACGGCTCTAACCGGTACCCCTTAACTAGACAACCGGACCTAACCTATACGCCTCAAGTAGACAAACGGCTCTAACCGGTACCCCTTAACTAGACAACTGGACCTAACCTATACGCCTCAAGTAGACAAATGGCTCTAACCGGTAACCCTTAACTAGACAACTGGACCTAACCTATACCCCTTAGTAGACAAATGGCTCTAACCGGTAGTTGACCTAACCTATACCCCTTAGTAGACAAATGGCTCTAACCGGTAACCTTCAACTAGACAACTGGACCTAACCTATACCCCTTAGTAGACAAATGGCTCTAACCGGTACCCCTTAACTAGACAACTGGACCTAACCTATACGCCTCAAGTAGACAAATGGCTCTAACCGGTACCCGTTAACTAGACAACTGGACCTAACCTATACCCCTTAGTAGACAAATGGCTCTAACCGGTACCCCTTAACTAGACAACTGGACCTAACCTATACCCCTTAGCAGACAAATGGCTCTAACCGGTAACCTTTAACTAGACAACTGGACCTAACCTATACCCCTTAGTAGACAAATGGCTCTAACCGGTACCCCTTAACTAGACAACTGGACCTAACCTACACCCCTTAAGTAGACAAATGGCTCTAACCTACACCCCTTAAGGCATCCCATGCTATCTAAATACGAGCTGGATATCAGTCATGTAATCTTATGAATACGCATTATCTATATCATCATCCAGATAAGAAATGACGTTAATAAAAAGCCGAAACTAAGGGTTTTAGTGGCCTATTGGAAACGTCTCTGCTTGCCAATCTCCCAGACGGGGGTTCGAGTCCCACTCGAGTTCGATAGTTTCTTGTAGTGTCTGCAACCTAACCATTCTTGTGAGCTATGAACGTGGGCTTTGGGGGAAACTATAGATCTACCTGCCGAGTTATCAGCAGCCATTGCCTAGCCCTCCCTGGTCATAGCTTGGATGGCGATGCGGCTTGGCTGCTGATCATATGTATATATGGTCAGTCTCTAGAGCATTATCACCGTCCCTTGCCTTTCACATTCATGTGAAGCTTTTAAAACTTTAAACATAAAATTCCTTTCTTTCTATCTGCTCACTTGCAAGGCTCTTGAGAAGATCCTCAGCCTTAAACGAACAGGAACGCCTTAACTCAAGTAATTACTCGAGTTCCTTTTGTTTTGTGCAATTTGTCCTTTGGAGGACAACGAGATCTTGACAATTCTGTTCACTTCCATCGACTCTTAAAGAATTTGGTTTACGAAAACTTTCGACTTATTCCCAACATTTCAAGTTATTTGGGAAGTCCTGGGAATGTGGATGCTTATTTCTATTTCTTTTATACTCATGATTTTTTAACTTATTTATATCAATACCAGTAACTTTCTGATTTTCTTCATGCTACTGATTTCTTAACTTATTTACATTAGTATTTCACTGGTGATTTCTTATCTTAATATCAATAAAACATTGGTATTAAATACTTGTTTGATATGGTATAAAATAATTTCTTAGTTTATAATTTATTTATCTATCAGTAACTTTCTATTTCTTTTTATACAGCTGATTTATTAACTTATTTACCTAAATATCAGTAACGTATTAGCATGAAAACCTCTTACTTTCCCAACTTACCTAACGTATTTATATATCAGTAACTTTCTTTTTTTTTGCAACTGATTTCCTAACTTATTTATCTCAACATCAATAAGGTATTAGCAAAAAAACTCTTACTTTCCTATCTTACCTAACGTATTTATTTATGAGTAACTTTCTATTTCTTTTTTTATACAGCTTATTTCATAACTTATTCATCTCAACATCAATAACGTATTAGCAAGAAAACCTCTTACTTTCCTAACTTACCTAACGTATTTATTTATCAGTAACTTTCTATTTCTTTTTATACAGCTTATTTCCTAACTTATTCATCTCAACATCAATAACGTATTAGTATAAAACTCCTCTTTTGATAAGGCATCGAAATACGAAGATGCTTTCTCTTCCTGGGCTGGGGAATCGGAATTGATATACCCCCATATTTCAGGCAAAATGATTTTCGATATTTTATGGACAATTCCCACATTTTTATGGCTGGCCTTTCCTATGAAACAGGCCAGGGGGGGGGGGGACGTTACTCCACGAAATGTGGAAACTATTGCTTCTGAAATAGCGTGTGTGTTTAATGTGTCGGAAATGTTAACAGTATGGAATTCCATTCAATTTCTGATTTTAAAATTTGAGTCTTTTATTCATCGCATGATATAATGTATGAGCAAGAGGCTATGACTGTTAAGTGTCTATATAGTTAAGGATTTTAGGCCAAAATGGCCCTGGTTAGGTAAGGTCAAGGGTCTTTGTTGCCCTGGTTAGGTGAGGTCAGGGGTCTTTGTTAAGGATTTTAGACCAAAATGGCCCTGGTTAGGTAAGGTCAAGGGTCTTTGTTAAGGATTTTAGACCAAAATGGCCCTGGTTAGGTAAGGTCAAGGGTCTTTGTTAAGGATTTTAGACCAAAATGGCCCTGGTTAGGTAAGGTCAAGGGTCTTTGTTAAGGATTTTAGACCAAAATGGCCCTGGTTAGGTAAGGTCAAGGGTCTTTGTTAAGGATTTTAGACCAAAATGGCCCTGGTTAGGTAAATACAGGGGTCTTTGTTAAGGATTTTAGACCAAAATGGCCCTGGTTAGGTAAGGTCAAGGGTCTTTGTTAAGGATTTTAGACCAAAATGGCCCTGGTTAGGTAAGGTCAGGGGTCTTTGTTAAGGATTTTAGACCAAAATGGCCCTGGTTAGGTAAGGTCAAGGGTCTTTGTTAAGGATTTTAGACCAAAATGGCCCTGGTTAGGTAAGGTCAGGGGTCTTTGTTAAGGATTTTAGACCAAAATGGCCCTGGTTAGGTAAGGTTAAGGGTCTTTGTTAAGGATTTTAGACAAAAATGGCTCTGGTTAGGTAAGGTCAGGGGTCTTGCTCTAATATATGTAGATATAAGCAAAATACTTTCTTCTTCAATTTAGTAATTTCATTTTACTTGTTCATAAATACACAAATCAAACCATTGTTCTCTAGTCTTGGGTAGTGCCATAGCCTCTGTACCATGGTCTTCCCCTGTCTTGGTTTAGAGTTCTCTTGCTTGAGGGTACACTCGGGCACACGATTCTATCTTATTTCTCTTCCTCTTGCTTTGTTAAAGTTGTTATAATTACATAGGAAATATTTATTTTAATGTTGTTACTATTCTATTTTTCCTTGTTTCCTTTCCTCACTGGGGTATTTTCCCTGTTGGAGACCTGGCTTATAGCATACTGTTTTTCCAATTACGGTTGTAGCTTGGTAAGTAAGTAAGTAAGTAAGTAAGTAAGTAATAATAATAGAAAATAAAAAATAAAAAAAAATAAAAATAAAAACAACAATAATAATAATAATAATAATAATAATAATAATAATAATAATAATAATAATGCTATTAACAAAATTAACAATAATAATAATAATAATAATAATAATGAAACAAATAAAATAAAAATAATAATAATGCTAATAACAAAATCAACAACAATAATAACAACAACAACAACAACAACAATA
>NC_090728.1:193454876-193457376 GCF_036898095.1 Palaemon carinicauda | reverse complement strand
ATAACATCTTGGAGCCAAATACGCTGAATAAGCGAATATTCATAAAAGCAACATGTATATCTATAGTCCCCGCAGAGATTCCAGGCGAAATAAGCCCCACCCCCTGATGACGTCATAGTCTACCATGTAGTACTACAGTCCCGCAGTGATTCGTGGCGAAATAGGCCCCACCCAATGATAACGTCATAGCCAATCATGTAGTCTCCATCGTTTACAGCTTGAAATTTGCTAACGTGGGAGGCAACGGGATTGGCTATGACATTATCAGGGGGTGGGGCTTATTTCGCACGGAATCTCTGCAGTGAATTTAGTTCAATTTTCAATGAATAACGTTTTATTATCTATTCTTTGATTCGACAAATTCTAGAGTAATACTCCCACCCATTTTTAGCTAGACAACTGTTTCTATCCTGTACCTCTCCAGTGGACAAATGGCTCTAATCTGTACCCCTTAACTAGACAACTGGAACGAACCTATACCCCTCAGCTAGACAGTTGGTTCTATCCTATACCACTCAAATAGACAAATGGCTCTAACCTGTACCCCTCAACTAGACAAATGGCTCTAATCTATACGCATCAAGGCATGCCATGCTATCTAAAACAGGCTGGGGATCAGTCATGTATTTTTATAATTATTCATTATCAATATCATCATTATCGTCATCAATGCATAGATAAGAAATGAGGCAGATAAAGAACCGAAGGTAAGGGTTTTAGTGGTCTATAGGAAACGTCTCCAGGACAGGGGGTTCGAGTCCCACTCGAGGTCGATAGTTTCTTGTAGTGTCTGCAACCTCACCATTCTTGTGAGCAATGAACGAAGGGTTGGGGGGTTTGGGGATCCTGTAGATCTACTTGCTGAGTCCTTACCAGCCATTGCCTAGCCCTCCCTGATCATAACTTGGATGGAGATGAGGCTTGGCTGCTGATCATATGTATATATGACCAGTCTCTAGAGCATTATCACTGTCTCTTGCATCTCACATTCATGTGAAGCTTTTAAACCTTTAAACATTAAATTCCTTTCTTTCTATCTGCTCACTTGCAAGGCTCCTGAGAAGATCCTCAGCCTTAAACGAACAGGAACGCCTTAACTCAAGTAATTACTCGAGTTCCTTTTGTTTTGTGCAATTTGTCGTTTGGAGGACAACGAGATCTTGACAATTCTGCTCACTTCCATCGACTCTTAAAGAATTTGGTTTACGAAAACTTTCGACTTATTCCCAACATTTCAAGTTATTTGGGAAGTCGTGGGAATGTGGATGCTTATTTCTATTTCTTTTATACTCATGATTTCTTAACTTATTTATATCAATACCAGTAACTTTCTGATTTTCTTTATGCTACTGATTTCTTAACTTATTTACCTTAGTATTTCACTGTTGATTTCTTATCTTAATATCAATAAAACATTGTTACTAAATACTTGTTTGATATGGTATAGAATAATTTCTTAACTTACAACTTATTTATATATCAGTAATTTTCTATTTCTTTTTATATACAGCTAATTTCCTAACTTATTTACCTCAACATCAGTAACGTATTAGCAAGAAAACCTCTTACTTTCCTAACTTACCTAACGTATTTATACATCAGTAATTTTTTTTTTTTTGCAACTTATTTCCTAACTTATTTACCTCAACATCAGTAACGTATTAGCAAGAAAATGTCTTACTTTCCTATCTTACCTAACGTATTTATATATCAGTAACTTTCTATTTTTCGCAACTTATTTCCTAACTTATTTACCTCAACATCAGTAATGTATTAGCAAGAAAACCTCTTACTTTCCTAACTTACCTAACGTATCTATTTATCAGTAACTTTCTATTTTTTTACAGCTTATTTCCTAACTTATTTACCTCAACACCCGTAACGTATTAGCAAGAAAACCTCTTACTTTCCTATCTTACCTAACGTATTTATCTATCAGTAACTTTCTCTTTTTTTGCAACTTATTTCCTAACTTATTCATCCCAACATCAATAACGTATTAGTATGAAAACCTCTTACTTTCCTATCTTACCTAACGTATTTATTTATCAATAACTTTTTATTTTTATACAGCTTATTTCCTAACTTATTCATCTGAACATCAGTAACGTATTAGCAAGAAAACCTCTTATTTTCCTATCTTGCCTAACGTATTTATCTATTAGTAACTTTCTATTTCTTTTTGTATACAGCTTATTTTCTAACTTATTTACCTCAGCATCCGTAACGTATTAGCAAGAAAACCTCTTACTTTCCTAACTTACCTAACTTTCTTTTTCATACAGCTTATTTCCTAACTTATTTACCTCCACATCAATAACGTATTAGCAAGAAAATCTCTTACTTTCCTAACTTACCTAACGCATTTATATATCATTAATTTTTCATTTCTTTTTATACAGCTTATTTCCTAACTTATTCATCTCAACATCAATAACGTATTAGTATAAAACCCCTTTTTTGATAAGGCATCGAAATACGAAGATGCTTCTTCTTCCTG
>NC_090728.1:193419876-193449876 GCF_036898095.1 Palaemon carinicauda | reverse complement strand
CATACATATATATATATATATATATATATATATATATAAACTCTATATAAAACCATATATAAATATATATATATATATATATATATATATATATATATATATACATATGTATACACATATGTAATAAGACACACACATATATACATGTATATGCATACATACATAATCCTAACATCTTTCCACCATGGGAAACACGACTACAAAACTACGAAAAAATGTCAGCCCTTTCGCATGTCAACGCGTATTTTTGCAATAAATCTTCCCGTCCCACGCCCATTCGAATGTCTGACGACCCACCAGTGTCAGATATTTCATAGATGTGACCCTTTTAAGTATTAAACTTTTCAGAATCAATGGAAAATATTATTATTGTTATTACCTCCGCCAACGAAGTTGGAAGGAGGTTCTGTTTTCGCCTCTGTTTGTGTTTTTAATTTGTGTGTGTGTAGTTTGTTTGTGAACAGATTCCTGGACATAATTTTAATCCTAATGAAACTTGCAAGGATTAACTATTACGTAAAACGTAGGAAACTATTGAATTTAAGAAGGTCAAGTTCAAAGGTCAAGGTTAAGGTCGAGCAAAATGACCAATTCACGTAAACAGCCATAAGTTTGGACACCGTTGTCACAGACTTCAAGCTTGCTTCTTATTTGATTGTATAAAAATCCACGCCAATTAATAGATGTTAAAGTCAAAGGTCAAGGCCAAGGTCGAGCAAAAGGTCTACTTAGTGCCCCTCTAGTTGTTATTTCTATCATGTCCTCAATTACGTTCTGTTCTTTTGTTATATCATATAATATAGTAATGTTGATTTTGTACGTGATTCACATAAGATTAAGATGTAAATACTGTTTACGAATCATCATCATCCTCTCCTACGCCTAGTGACGCAAAGGGCCTCAGTTACATTTCGCCAGTCGTCTCTATCTTGAGCTTTCAAATCAATATTTCTCCATTCATCCCCTCCTACTTCACGCTTCATAGTCCTCTTCTAGTGCCTTGTGGAACCCAGTTAAACATTAGGTGAACAAATCTATCTTGGGGAGTGCGAAGAGCATGCCCAAACCATCACCATCTACCCCTCACCATGATCTCATCTACATATGGGAGTCTGGTAATCTCTCTTATAGTTTCATTTTTAATCCTCTCCTGCCATTTAACTCCCAATATTCTTCTGAGTTCTTTGCGAATAAAGTGAATTTAATCCAATACATTGTTGAAAACTTTCATGTCTTTGATCTTGTTTCAATGTTAATCTAGGCTGATAGCTATCAAATTTTAGTTCTACGCTTTTAAGCTTAAACTTTTTTTTGGCAAAGTTATAAATGTAAATTACTACTATCTAAAAGTGTTTAAATTTTCCAAAACCAAATTTTAGCTCCATAAACATGATTTTTTTTTCTTTTGCAGTATTAAAATTAAATTACCACTATCTAAAAACATTTGAAATTTCCAGAACAAAATTTTAGCTCCATAAACATGATTTTTTTTTTTTTTTTTTTTTTTTTGCAAAGTATTAAACTTAAATTACCACCATCTAAAAAAATTGAAATTTCCAAAACAAAATTTAAGCGCCATAAACATGATTTTTTTTTTTTTTGCAAAGTAATAAATGTAAATTACCACAACCTGAAAAAATTTAAAATTTCCAATTTTTTTTTAGCTTTATAAACATGAAAATCAAATAAAATTTCAACCGCTTAAATTTTTTTTTTTTCTTGTAAACTATGAACAGAAACTTCTTTTTTATTAAGTATCGAAGTAGTTTCAGGAAAAGTGTGTCCAATTAAGAGCAGCTTTCGTAACTTCTTTCATACGTAAGAGTAAATGAGAAACAACACTTATTCTTTCTCTGTTTCAACATCTGCCCGCATCTAAAAACTTTTGGGCCGAACTGCATGAAGCGCTCTCCCTCTCTCTCACTCACACTCTCTCTCTCTCTCTCTCTCTCTCTCTCTCTCTCTCTCTCTCTCTCTCTCATTCTGTATCAGTAACAAAATGGAACTCTCTCTCTCTCTCTCTCTCTCTCTCTCTCTCTCTCTCTCTCTCTCTCTCTCTCTCTCTCTCATTCTGTATCAGTAACAAAATGGAACTCTCTCTCTCTCTCTCTCTCTCGCTCTCGCTCTCTCTCTCTCTCTCTCTCTCTCTCTCTCTCTCTCTCTCATTCTGTATCAGTAACAAAATGGAACTCTCTCTCTCTCTCTCTCTCTCTCTCTCTCTCTCTCTCTCTCTCTCTCTGTCTGTATCAGTAACAAAATAGAACTCTCTCTCTCTCTCTCTCTGCATATATATATATATATATATATATATATATATATATATATATATATATATATATATATATATATATATATATAACGAGATTAAAGAGGGATTGCTGAAAATCATAAAAAATTCAACTGCAAATAGGGTTCTGATGGCCGATGTGGTAACGTCCCTGACTTATGATCACCAGACTGGGGTTCGAGTCCCGCTCAAAGCTGTTAGTTCTTTTGGACGCTGCAACCTCACCATCCTTGAGAGCTAAGAATGGGGGGGGGGGTGGAGCCTACAGGTCTATCTGCTGAGTCATCAGCAACCATTGTCTGGACTCATTTTTCCTTACGCTTGGGTGGAGAGGGGGGGGGGGGGGGCTTGGGCGCTGATCACATGCATATATGGTCAGTCTCTAGGGCATTGTCCTGCTCGATAAGATTGTCACTGTGCCTTGCCTCTACTATTCATGAGCAATTAGAAAACGAGGGAAAGAGCGTTCGCTAGAACGCACCTAAGAATCTACTGTAATCATTAGAAAACGAATGAAAAATGGATCGCTGGAACGCATCTTACGCCAGCACTAAATGCTAGTTCTGGGCTGAAGAGTCTCTTCTGATTCTTTAGGGAATAAAAGATGCTGCAGCTTATTCAAAGCTGTCTTCATTCTTGCAAAGAAGAGGAGAGATTCATTTTCTCTTTCCTTCATAATAATATGTTGAACAGGATGACATAATTTTCTTTATAGTTCATATATGAAAAATCTATTCTAAGGTCGTTATTGTTCCTTAATTATTTTATATCAATTGTCTAGTACTTTTCTTGTGCTTTATTTCATTATTTCCTTTCCTGACTGGGCTATTTTTCCCTGCTGGAGCCCTAGGGCTTATAGCATCCCGTTTTTTCCAACTAGGGTTGTAGCTTAGCTGGTAGTGGTAGTAGTAGTAGTAGTAGTAGTAGTAGTAGTAGTAGTAGTAGTAGTAGTAGTAGTAGTAGTAGTAGTAATAATAATAATAATAATAATAGTAAAAGTAATAACAGTCATAACCCATCTCAAGACAAAATCTTTGTTAAAATCCGGATAGAAGAATTTTATAAATTCTAGAATAAAGATACTGTAATAATAATAATAATAATAATAATAATAATAATAATAATAATAATAATATAACTAGCAGAACCCGCGTAAATTACACGAAATGACATTTTCAATGCTAATTATCTTGTTCCTAACCTATACATGTTTAAATAAAATGTCCGGAGATTAATTTTATAATCTATGGTATGGAAATTGATAGAACTCATTTTTTGTCTAATATTAAAAAAAAAAAAAAAGAGTCAGATGCTAAAGACAAAATTGGGAAAACTATATAAGATGTGCTTTGATTAAGTTATCAAAGTCTTATGTGAATTTGTAAGAGTATACCATGGACTTAATTCCGTTTTCTTTAAAGCGTGACACAAAATAAATAGCGCACACTCTATCGTATAAATATATAGATAATAATAATAACAATAATAATAATAATAATTATAATAATAACAATAACAATACTGATAATAACAACATTAGTAAAAGCTAAGACAGGAGAAGTGTAATAATAATAATAATAAAAACAAGAATAAAAATAATAGCACTTGTAAAAGCTAAGGCATAATAATAATAATAATAATAATAATAATAATAATAACAATAAATACTAGCACTAGTAAAATGTAAGGCACGAGAAGTATAATAATAATAATAATAATAATAATAATAATAATAATAACACTGGTAAAACCTTAGGCAGGAGAAGTGTCATAATAATAATAACAACAACAACAACAACAACAACAACAACAACACTGGTAAAAACTAAGCCCCGAGAAGTGTACTAGTATACAAAGGCATTACAACTTCACTCACAAACAAGCTGGCATAATTATGTCAAGAACTCAGTTATCGTAAAAGAAAAAAAAAATGAGGGAAGGGGGGTGGGGGGGGGGCTATTCATTACTCAACGTTCATTTCTATGAAATGAAAAGACTTTTTAATAAAACCTCCCACATCAAAATAGGGACGCTACCTCTTTGTGAGAGAAGAGCCCTTGGAGGGTCTTGTATATCCTGAAGGAGGGTTTCGCTTTTATGCTCGACGCGGCCATACCTTTACGGGGTGGGAGTCCTATGTGGGAATCCTGTTACGCAATGAATTATATCTTTTCGTGAGGTTTAACTGTTCGGTTAATTCCTTCTGTCTTCTGTAGTCACAGTTTTTCTTTAGATGAATTATGTCACCCAAAATGCTGTTAAGGGATCACTGCCTCGAAAGGGTGGCTAAGAGTTGGGTCGATTGCTATATACAACGAACATTTTTAGACCTTTCCAACGAGCTCAAGAACACCTCTTAACTCTGTGTAGTTATTCCTTCTGTCTTCTGTTGTATCAGCTTTTCTTTAGATGAATTATGTCACCCAAATGTTAGGGGATCACTGCCTCGAAAAGGTGGCTAGGAGTTGGGTCGATTGCTATATACAACGAACCTTTTTAGACCTTTCCAACGAGCTCAAGAACAACTCTCAATTCTGTGTAGTTCCCGAGATAGGATTACCCTTTATTTTACGGTTTTCGTGTCCCTACAACTTATAGGGAGGGGCACGCTCAAGGGCATTCTCAACATTTACATGATCTCCCCGTTTGCAGAGGTGCACCCATTTTTTCCTAGTTTCACTGCCCTTTGGAAATGAATGCAATACAAGATCTGAATTTTTCGTCCTGGTTGGGAAGCATCCAAACACAGCAGTTATTGGGCATGATGTTAATTGAATATTGTTGTTAAAATTTTCGCAACCACTTTCAAGAATTAGATCGACGACCAAGACAATTCCCTGACCTGTTTACTTTGTTTAACTGTAGGTAGCACTCGTCCGTTGGGAGGTCGTGACGTCACGAAATCCTCCTGCGCAGAAATGTCAATTTTTGGACCAGGGATAAGGAGACCTCGTATTCTATAGACCTTGGGTAAGCTTATCATCACATCATCTATAGGTCGCGGGACCTATAGACCTTTCCACCGAGCCCAAGAACACGTATTAACCCCTTGTGGTTGCTGAGAAACTTTTACTTTGTCTGGCCCGATAATGATAACAATAACATTATCACTATCGTTATAATAAGTAGTGCACGCTACACGTCAAGAATTACTGTTGAATATTTAGATATATATACGCAAGCAAACGCAACCACCCTTCCCACAGGATATGAATACTCTCTCTCAACCCCTGCCCGAAGGACAGGGAGAGAGTAAGTGGTTATACATCTGGCAATGCCGCTGAGCGTGACACGAAAGATATATATATATATATATATATATATATATATATATATATATATATATATTATATATATATATATATATATATTTATATATACTGTATATATATTTATATATATATATTTATATATATATATATATATATGTATATATATGTATATATATATATATATATATATATATGTATGTATACATACATACATACAAATATATATATATATATATATATATATATATATATATATATATATATATACTCATATATATATAATTGGGAGATTATCATTATCATTATTATTACTATTACTTTTACTATTATCATTATTATTATTATCATTATTATTATTATTATTATTATTATTATTATTATTATTATGATAATGATGAAACATTCATAATAGTACAAATCTAAAACCGGGAAGCAGATCCCTATTAATATATTATAAAATGATACTAAAAATAAGCATTATAATAATAATAATAATAATAATAATAATAATAATAATAATAATAATAATAATCTCCCATATATACTAAAGAGCAAGTGTCTGGCGATATATATATATATATATATATATATATATATATATATATATATATATATATATATATATACTGTATGTAATATGGTCAGTCTCTAGGGCATTATCCTACTTGATAGGGCAATATCACTGTCCCTTGCCTCTACTATTCATGATCGACCTTCAAGACTTTAATAATCACCCTTTCACCCATCCAATTAAAAAGGAAAAGAATCTTCATAACTATCAGACATCAAAACACAAATTCTCGAAATGGAAACCTTTATACCAACTATGAAAGTACATCATACATATATACACTCTGAGTACTGGCTATCAAGAAAGGGATTTACCCAGACCAAGTTTAATCCCTCCCTAAAACTGTGGAAATTGTCTTTTTATTGGTGGGAGTATTCTTCAAGTGAAAACAATGTCAGAAAATATATATTTCAATTGGGAAAATATCTATTTTCCCTCAGAAAAATATCAATTTTCCTCAGGAAAATATAAATTTTCCTCAGGAAAATACATTTTTCTCAAGAAAATATAAATTTTCCTCAAAAAATTATAAATTTTCCCCAGAAAAAAATATTAATTTCCCTCCAGATAATGTAAATTTTCTTTAAGAAAATATCAACTTTATACAGGAAAATATAAATTTTCGTCATGAAAAGAAAATAATTTTCGTCAGGAAAATAGCAATTTTCCTTTGGAAACTATCCATTTTCATAGGAAAATAAAAATTTTCCTCAGGATAATATTAATTTTCCTTAGAAAATATCAATTTTCCTTAGAAAATATCAATTTTCCTTAGAAAATATAAATTTTCCTCTGGAAAATATCGAATTTTCTTAGGAAAATATCGAATTTTCTTAGGAAAATATCAAATTTCCTTATGAAAAATAAATAATTTTCCTCAGGAAAATAATTTTGTACAAGGAAATGACGTCTAAATATTTAGCTAGGTATGTACATACAAGCACACGTATACACACACACACAGATTCAATCCTTCCCACCCCCTTCCCCAACTACAACACGGCAGTTTCGGAATTTGCGGGAGATTGTGGTTTCCAAATGTACCTCACGGGGTATCCCCTTTCCCCAGGGTATGACTACTCCCTCTTCCCATTGAGCGTGACAAGTGACAAGATATATATATATATATATATATATATATATATATATATATATATATATATACATATATATATATATATACATATATATATAGATATATATACATATATATATATATATATATATATATATATATATATATATATCTATATATATATATATATATATACAATATATATACACTCAGACACTTGCTTTTTATTTTATAGGGGAGATTCCTTATAAAAGAAACCTAAACCTCCCTATTCCAAATATTTACACAAACGAAAATCATAAATCTCTCCATTCCTGGCTATAAAACCCAGATCTCTCCCCCATTGGAATTCATTTTGGACACTAAAATGCTTTCCTTACGAAAGGGTCTAATTCTAAAACATTAGAGATTTCAAACCTACGCCAATGATGATTATCATTATTATCATTATTGTTATTATTAATCATCATTATTATTATTATCAGTATTATTATTATTATTATTATTATTATTATTATTATACATACATACATATACCAAGGCACTTCCCCCAATTTTGGGGGGTAGCCGAATAATAATGATAATTGATAACAATAATAATAATGATGATAATAATTATTTTTATTATTATCATCATCATTATTATCACTGTTATCAATTATTATTATTATTATTATTATTATTATTATTGTTGTTGTTCTTGTTGTTGTCAGCCTGACAACAAACAAACAGTCAAGCAAGTATATACATAACCTAGGCGGAAAACAACAACACAACTCCAAGAATGCTCACAAAGCAACACACTCCCAGACAATAAAAACCCTTCTCTTTCATGTGCTACTTTTCTCCAAAACAATTACCCCAAAAGATTATGACGCTTTAAGAGAATGAGGGCAACGTCACCCCGATATGATCTGACGCTAAGCGGACCATCACTCATAGTCTTAATGTGAGACGCCATCTTCGCAAGACTTAGGTGGCCCAGAGAATAAAATACACTTAATAGATAGTGATGTATTCGTACAAGATGCAAAGCGTAGGCGAGGAGTCCTGATTGTTTGTTGAGGGTTATTAAAGATATGATAGTTTTTCAATTTGTTTTCCCGGTGGAAGGCATTTGCTTATAACGCATTATTTTCATAAATAGTTATTTATTAGCAATACGTTAGCTTGCCGAAAGCTATAATAATAATAATAATAATAATAATAATAATAATAATAATAATAATAATTATTATTATTATTATTATTATCATTATTATTATTACTATTATTATTATTATTATTATTATTATTATTATTATTATTATTATTATTATTACAGAAAGTTGGTTCAGAACCTTTTTTTCCAAAAATTGTATTCTGGATCTACAAAAAGAATTCTTTAAAAAAAAAATCTTTGTTGGTGACAAAACAAACTGACCTACAATCGTCTCCTTGTTTAAAAATCTTTTACTGTTTGTAATCTTAAAAAACTACAGATGTCATATCTGTTTTCTCGAGATGTAAACAACCCATAATTCTTAAGTTTCTCTTTATTTCAACAGCCAGCGGCGTTCCACATATTACTATTATTATTACTATTTGCTAAGCTACAACCCTAGTAGGAAAAGCAGGAGGCTAAATGCCCATGGGCTCCAACACGGAAAATAACCCAGAGAGGAAAGGAAATAAGTAAAAACTACAAGAGAAGTTTAAGCACAATAATAATATTAAAATAAATCTTTCACATATAAACTATAAAACCTTGAAAATAACAAGATGATAAAAATTTCAAAATAACAAGAGGAAGAGATACAAGATCGAATAGTGTGCCCGAGTGTGCCCTCAAACAAGAGATCTCTAACCCAAGGCAGTGGAAGACCATGGTACAGAGGCTATGGCACTACCCAAGAATAGAAAACAATGGTTTGATTTTGCAGTGTCTTTTTCCTAGAAGAGCTGCTTACCATAACTAAAGAGCCTCTTCTATCCTTATTACTAGGAAAGAAGCCACTGACCAATTACAGTACAGTAGTTAACCCTTTGAGAGTCAAACTGTTTGGTAATCTCAGTGTTGTCAGGTGTATGAGGACAGAGAATATTTGGTGTAGGTGTCGGCAAAAGGAAAATGAGCCATAACCAAAGAGAAGTATTCATTGTAGAACTGTCTGCCCTGCCAAAGGACCCAAATGACTCTCTAGCATTTGGATAACGTTTAATTTGTGACATATTTAAGAGAATATTGGCTAAACACCATTGTTAGTCAACGGCATGTAACAGCAAATCACTAATTTTCATACCACTTATCTACAACACTACCCAAACACTTTTAAATGACTCTATTCAAAAACAATTTGGAGGTCAATGTACGACATGTATGGCTTTTTTTTTAATTTAAAATTTCTTATATACCTTGCATAATAAAAACTTGGTCTCTCAGCTACTTGCATGTTTCAATGGGGACTATGGCCTACGTCTCTTTCTATTATCAATATTACTAACTAAGCTTACATGGCTGAGGACTATGAAGCGTGAAGTAGATGATGAATGGAGAACTATTGATCTACAAGCTCAAGATAGAGACGACTGGCGAAATCTAACCGAAGCCCTTTGTGTCAATAGGCGTGGGAAGTGATGGTGATGATGATGAGCTAAGCTACCATAGTTGGAAAAGCTGGATGCTTTAAGGCAAAAGGCTCCAGAAGGTAAAATAGCCCAGCGAGGAAAGGAAATAAGGAAACTATTCAATAGTTTACTCTCTCTACAGCACGTGTTTTAATCTCTAGCTCTCTCCCGCCATGGCATGTTTCACGTTGAATTTTTATGACATTTTTGCTCTCAACTGTTTGTATATAAGCTCCTTATCTGTTGAATAAACTTTATTTGCATTCACATTTATAAATTGATTCCCACCATTCACATTTATAAATTGATTCCCATTATTCACATTTATGAAATGATTCCCAACATTCACATTTATGAAATTATTCCTACCATTCACATTTATAAAATGATTCCCACCATTCCCATTTACAAATTGATTCCCACCATTCACATTAATAAAATGATTCCCACCATTCACTTTTATAAAATGATTCCTACCATTCACATTTATAAAATAATTCCCACCATTCACATTTATAAAATGATTCCTACCATTCCCATTTATAAAATGATTCCTACCATTCCCATTTAAAAAATGATTCCCACCATTCACATCTATAAATTGATTCCTACCATTCACATTTATAAAATAATTCCCACCATTCACATTTATAAAATGATTCCTACCATTCCCATTTATAAATTGATTCCCACCAATTCCCATTTATTCCAAATACTCCAGTCTTGACATTTCCCTTTTACTCTAACACTTACCATTGCTTTAAAACACCGAATACAACCACCCATTTTTCCTATTCTCCAAACCCCTATATAGATTCTCCAAAACCTGTTCCCTCTCACTTCTATTTGAAGACCATATACACATGCCAAGAAAACCTTTTCCCTCCTGTCACACTCCATTTTGCCCATACAACCGTCCAGCCTATACGTTTTGTTGACTTATTCATCCCCCAGAGCTTCCTAGCACTGCGTGTCATAAACGTTTCTGGATATAAACCTGGAAAATTCATTGCCCTCCCAATTTCTGCATATACTGGAGTTTGGTATTTTATCTTTTTTTTAAAAAAGACATCCTGTTTTCTTTCCTTAATCAAATAAGGAAACATATATTCTTTACAGTACTTAAAGATATGGCTTTCCATTCATTCACAATATGATTGAAGTACGGAATCAAGCTTATATTGTATCGTTCGGTGAGACTGATCTGATGTACGCATAAGTAGGAAAGATCAATTAACAAAAACACAAGAACAAATACAGCCATTTCTAGTACACTGCACGACAAAGGCCTCAGACATGCCCTTATCCAAGTCTGGGGTTTGGCCAGTTTTCATCACAACGCTGGCCACTAAGGAATGGTGATGGTGAGAAACTTGTCTGATCGCTCACAGTAAACAAACCAAGCATGGGTGGCCATGACTAGTACAGCCTTGCTGATCATGGCAATACACAAACCCTTTAAAGGTTTTAAAGGTCGCTCATGAATGGCAGAGGCAAGGGACAGTGACATTGCCCTAGCAATCAGGACAATGCCCTAGAGACTGACCATATAATATATGATCAGCGCCCAAGCCTCCTTTCCACCCAAGCTAGAACCAGGGAGGGCCAGGTAGTGGCTGCTGATGACTCAACAGATAGAAATATAGGCTCCCCCAAACCCCCCAAACGTAGCTCACAAGGATGGTAAGGTTGCAGACACTAATGGCACTAACGAGTCTGAGCGGGACTCGAACCTCCGTCCGGCAAACACCAGACAGAGACGTTACCAATCAGGCCACAACAACCAAGTTAAGGTATCCCGACCCAAAAAGATCAATTAAAAGGTTTATATACTCCTTAAATCAAGGGTTTGTTCATTGTTTCCAGTTCTTTCCAGTCAGAAAATGGAAAACAAAGTTCTGACATAATCTAATCATAACTCAAGTTTGACTTTTGAAAGCTTTGTCGAAAAAGTTGAAATCAAGTTACCATAGCTAGGCACAGGCATGGCTTGATTTTACCCACAGCAATGCTTTCAGAGAGAGAGAGAGAGAGAGAGGAGAGAGAGAGAGAGAGGCGAGTACTTCTGTGCAAAATACTAAAAATAAATATTCAGACATATAAAACTTTTACCACATAAGAGAGAGAGAGAGAGAGAGAGAGAGAGAGAGAGAGAGATGAGTAGTTCTGTGGATAATATAAAAATAACTATTCAGGGACAAAACTTAGATCACTTGAGAGAGAGAGAGAGAGAGAGAGAGAGAGAGAGAGAGAGAGAGAATAATAATAATAGTTCATTTGAGTTAATGCATTAGGTATATTTATTAAAAAGTCTAAAGCATTAAATGAGAGAGAGAGAGAGAGAGAGAGAGAGAGAGAGAGAGAATAATAATAATAATAATTTATTTCAATTAATACATTGGGTATATTTATTAAAAAGTCTAAAGCATTAAATGAAAGAGAGAGAGAGAGAGAGAGAGAGAGAGAGAGAGAGAGAGAGAGAATAATAATAATTTATTTCAATTAATACATTGGGTATATTTATTAAAAAGTCTAAAGCATTAAATGAAAGAGAGAGAGAGAGAGAGAGAGAGAGAGAGAGAGAGAGAGAGAGAGAGAGAAATAAGTTTATTTCAATTAATACATTTGGTATATTAAAAAGTCTAAAGCATTAAATGAGAGAGAGAGAGAGAGAGAGAGAGAGAGAGAGAGAGGATAATAATAATAATAAGTGTATTTGAATTAATACATTGGGTATATTTATTAAAAACAGTCTAAAGCATTAAAAGAGAGAGAGAGAGAGAGAGAGAGAGAGAGAGAGAGAGAGAGAAAATAGTTTATTCCAATTAATACATTGGCTATTTTTATTAAAAAGTCTAAAGCATCAAAAGAGAGAGAGAGAGAGAGAGAGAGAGAGAGAGAGAGAGAATAATAGTTTATTTCAATTAATACATTTGGTATTTCATTAAAAAAGTCTAAAGCATTAAAAGAGAGAGAGAGAGAGAGAGAGAGAGAGAGAGAGAGAGAATAATAATAGTTTATTTCAATTAATACATTTGGTAATTTATTAAAAAAGTCTAAAGCATTAAGAGAGAGAGAGAGAGAGAGAGAGAGAGAGAGAGAGAGAGAGAGAGAGATTTACAATCAAAATATAATAAAATGACTGCAATATCTATATTCAATTTGCTCTTGTCATCAAATTACAAATTTCTCTACATATTGCAATTCTTAATCTCCTTTATATAAAACACCTATTCAATAAAAGCTTATAATTTTTAAACAATTTTATAATTTGTCTCTTGTGAACTCACTCTTTTAAAATATATTAAGCCTCACCGAAAAGTTCCATTATTTACCAAAAAGAAATTCATTATAAATATATTAAGCCTCAACGAAAAGTTCCATTATGTCAAAAATAAATTAATAAATAAAAATATTATGAAAATATTTTTTTATGAAAATAATTTTTTTATAAGTTTCTGAAGTTATTTACATGTAAAAAAAGGTGATGTACGGCAAACGAGGTTAAATTCTGCTTGTCTGTCTGACTAAAAACAAGAGAATCATATATCAGATTTTTTCCAAACGGTATGTCAAAAAAAAAAAAAAAAAAAAAAATCCATATATATAACAGATTTTTTTTTCCAAACTGTCTGTCAAATATAAAAAAAACAAAGAATCATCTATCAGATTGTTTTCCAAACCATCTGGCGGTCTACCAAATGAACAAATGAATAATATACATTTTATCAAACTTGATGATACATTGCTTAGAAAATAAGTTTTCTTACAATTTCTAAGATTATTGTGGCCCGGCGTAGTATGAACTCAGCAACAAAAAACACGCCAGAGTAGAGTTCATACCGCATAAACGTTTCATAACTTCCATAGTCATATCATAAACATTTCTTACCTTCCAGAGTCATATCTCATAAACGTTTCATACCTTCCATAATCATATCTCATAAATGTTTCATATCTTCCATAGTCATATCTCATAAACGTTTCATACCTTCCATAGTTATATCTCATACACGTTTCATATCTTCCATAGTTATATCTCACAAACGTTTCATATCTTCCATAGTCATATCTCACAAACGTTTCATATCTTCCACAGTTAGGTTATATCTCATAAACGTTTCATACCTTTCATAGTCATATCTCATAAACGTTTCATCCTTTCCATAGATATCTCATAAACGTTTCTTACCTTCCATAGTTATATCTCATAAATGTTTCATATCTTCCATAGTCATATCTCAAACGTTTCATATCATCCATAGTCATATCCCATAAACGTTTCATACCTTCCATAGTCATATCTCACAAACGTTTCATACCTTCCAGTCATATCTCACAAACGTTTCATATCATCCATAGTCATATCTCATAGACGTTTCATATCTTCCAAACGTCCGATTGCACAAGTTTGCTTATAAGTTACAATTAGGCAGTTGAATCGATGGAACTTCAGTAGTTTAAACTTGCACAGAGAGAGAGAGAGAGAGAGAGAGAGAGAGAGAGAGAGAGTGAGTGAGAGAGAGAGAGAGAGAGAGAGAGAGAGAGAGAGAGTGAGTGAGTGAGTGAGAGAGAGAGAGAGAGAGTGAGTGAGAGAGAGAGAGAGTGAGTGAGAGAGAGAGAGAGAGAGAGACAGAGAGAGAGACAGAGAGAGAGAGAGACAGAGAGAGAGAGAGAGAGAGAGAGAGGAGAGAGAGAGAGAGAGAGAGAGAGGTCCTATATACAGTAAAGCCGTACGACACTAGAAAATAATAAACGTCAGGAGTCGTTAGCCTTTTGGGACGGAGCAAGTGAACCTACATTAATGAGACACGCTCCAAAAATCCTGAATATCCTATTTAAAAGGCTTAACTGGACTACCCCCTTACACCAGCTCCCCCACCGTGGGCAACCCCCCCCCCCCGGTCCCCTGGACACCCACCCCCACACACACACATACCAGCTCCCCGACCGTGGGCAACTCCCCCCCCTTACCTTGAAGCGGAAATCTTAAATATTTCTTCAAGGCGGTTTGGTAATATTAGTGAAGGTACAGTTGGATACAGCAATTCCCGTCACATCTCGTTCCGTGCAGCGAGTTCCTATACATGGCTCCTCCCACCGCCGCCTTTCCCTACACTAGCTCTTTGGTTACCAACCGAGCAGTACTGCACGCCAGCAATTACTGTGTTCAAATGTACTTGATTCTCATGTTCACTGGATTTGTAACACCTCTCTAAATAATGCCAGAATTCTGTTAATTAAGACATCTCCAAATAACGCCCAATTTCCGTTAGTAACAGTTCTCCAAATAACGCCAAATTTCCCTTAATAACAGCTCCAAATAACGGCCGATATCCGTTAATTACAGATCTCCAAATAACACACAATATCTGTTAATAATAGCTCTCCAAATAACGCACGAATTCCGTTAATAACAGTTCTCCAAATAACGCCCGATTTCCGTTAATGACAGCTCTCCAAATAACGCTCAATTTCCGTTAGTAACAGCTCTCCAAATAACGCCCGAATTCCGTTAATAACAGCTCTCCAAACAATGCCCAATTTCCGTTAGTAAAAGCTCTCCAAATAATACCCAATTTCCGTTAATAACAGCTCTGAAAATAACACCCAATTTCCGTTAATAACAGCTCTCCAAATAACGCGCAATTTCCGTTAGTTACTGTTCTCCAAATAACGCACAATTTCCGTTAAAACCGCTCTCCAAATAATGCACGAACTCCGTTAAAAGCAGGTCTCCAAATAACGCCCAATTTAGGTTAATAACAGCTCTCCAAATAACGCCCGGATTCCGTTAATAACAGCTCTCCAAATAACGCCCAATTTCCGATAGTAACAGCTCTCCAAATAACACCCAATATCTGTTAATAATAGCTCTCCAAATACCGTCCGATTCCCGATAATAACAGCCCTCGAAATAACGCACGAATTCCGTTAATAACAGCTCTCCAAATAACGCCCCAAAATCCGTTAATAACAGTTCTCCAAATAACGCCCGATTTCCGGTAATAACACCTCTCCAAATAACGCCCCAAAATCCGTTAATAACAGTTCTCCAAATAACGCCCGATTTCTGTTAATAACAGCTCTCCAAATAACACCCAATATCTGTTAATAATAGCTCTCCAAATACCGTCCGATTCCCGACAATAATTAAGTGGTTGTTTTTCTCGTTCAATTTCAGTATACGGAATTTTCTAATTTCCTCTGTGGCTCCAAAAATTACTTAATCATCCTCTTCATTTGAGCAAAAAATGCTATCTTTGTATTCAAAAGTTCAAACTGAACAGGTTAACATGATTCTCTCTTCAGAAGTTCAAACTGGACAGGTTGACATGATTCTCTCTTCAGAAGTTCAAACTGAACAGGTTGACATGATTCTCTCTTCAGAAGTTCAAACTGAACAGGTTGACATGATTCTCTCTTCAGAAATTCAAACTGAACAGGTTGACATGATTCTCTCTTCTGAAGTTCAAACTGAACAGGTTGACATGATTCTCTCTTCAGAAGTTCAAACTGAACAGGTTGACATGATTCTCACTTCAGGAGTTCAAACTGAACAGGCTGACATGATTCTCTCTTCAGAAGTTCAAACTGAACAGGTTGACATAATTCTCTCTTCAGAAGTTCAAACTAAACAGGTTGACATGATTCTCACTTCAGGAGTTCAAACTGAACAGGCTGACATGATTCTCTCTTCAGAAGTTCAAACTGAACAGGTTGACATGATCCTCTCTTCAAAAGTTCAAACTGAACAGGTTGACATGATTCTCACTTCAGAAGTTCAAACTGAACGGGTTGACATGATTCTCTCTTCAGAAGTTCAAAATGAACAGGTTGACATGATTTTCTCTTCAGAAGTTCAAACTGAACAGGTTGACATGATTCTCTCTTCATTGCTTATATATGACAGATTCATTTTAACGTTGTTACTGGTCTTATATTTTATATTTTCTGCTATTATTTCTCATGCATAGTTTTTTATTTCCTTATTTTCGTTTCCTCACTGGGGCTATTTTTCCCCGTTGAAGCCCTTGGGCTTATAGCGTCCTGATTTTTCAACTAGGGTTGTGGCTTAGTTAATAATAATAATAATAATAATAATAATAATAATAATAATAAGCTCTGATGCAATCAAAACGGGATATGATGGAACAAACATACAAATTATGTTAAAACCAAAGGGAAATAAATGACTGACAAACGATATTTGAATTATAAAATATAGTATAAAATGAAAATAAAACTACATAAAAAATAAAGCAAGCAATGAAATAAAAAACAAGATTCCAATTAAACAGTGTTTGTTAATACAAAATCTCCGCTTAAACTGATATATTCCCCAGAACTTTCACGGTTAATCTTACGGCCGGATACTTCGAAGATAATTCGCAAACTTTCCCAGCTTTGATGTTCCGTGTTACACTTGAGCCAAGTCGAGTTACGTCACCTGCAAATAAGATTAGCGGTAGCTTAGGTAACGCTAGTCAATTTGCCCGGTAATTTCCTCATATGTGATATAAAGTGCTTTTTACAGCGCCCTAATATCACACTTTATATTAAAACACCTTTCTGAGTGGGGATACAAAACACCTTTCTGAGTGGGGATACATCAACGTGGTGAAAGGGTTTGCGAATTGACATGATCAGCAAAGCTGTACTAGTCAGGCTACCCATACTAGGTGGTTTGCCGTGAGCGACCAGGCGGTAATCTCTCACCATCACTCATCTCCACTGGCGAGCGTGATGATGAAAACTGGCCAGACCACAGACATGAATAAAGCTATGTCTGAGATCTTAGTCCTGTAGTAGACTAGAAAAGGCTGCATTTGTTGTTATTTCCACACACATACACACACACACACATTACATATATATATATATATATATATATATATATATATATATATATATATATATATATATATATACTTTCTGAGTGGGGAAACCTCAACGTGGTGGAAGGTTTTGCGTATCGACGTGATCAGCAAAACTGTACTAGTCAGGTCACACATATTAGGTTGGTTTGCCGTGAGCGACCAGACGAAAATCTTCCACCATCACCAAACAGCACAGACCAGCATGGCGCTAGTGTACTTGATCCGTAAAAATGACGGCTAAAATATTTAGACATATGTACACGCAGATTCAACCCTTCCCTCCTCCCCCCCCTCCCCCCCCTTTCCTAACTACCTCTCGGGGTACACCCTCTCACCAGGGTATGACTACTCCCCCTCCCCTATCCGAGGGATGGGGAGACAGGAATGATATATATATATATATATATATATATATATATATATATATATATATATATATATATTACTAGCTAAGCTATAACCTTATCCAAAGTATGGGGAGAAATCTAGTAGTCATACGTTTGGCAATGCCACTCAGCGTGACAGGATATATATATATATATATATATATATATATATATATATATATATATATATATATATATATATATATATATCTATATTTATATCTATATCTATCTATATATATATATATATATATATATATATATCATTACGATCTAAGCTACAACCCTAGCTGGAAAAGCATGATGCTATAAGCCCAAGGGCTCCAACAGGGAAAAATAGCCCTGTGAGAAAGGAAATAAGGAAATAAATAAACGATGAAGAAACAATGAACAATTAAAAATATTGTAAAACAGTAACAGTATAAAAAGAAAAAAATCGTGTATATACTATAAAACGACTTATGTCAGCCTTTTCAACATGAAACATTTACAGGGTGATTGTTAAGTCGTAATAAGTCTTGGGACCTATTATAGATGATCGACCTCTAATCCTTTTTTTGTTTTTAAATTATTATTACTGTAATGATTCGACATGAAAATAGAAATATTATCGAGTCAATAAAACAAAGCCATTATCCAAACATACAAAAATACAGGAGTAATTTTACTTGGATGACAAACTTTATACTTTTCTGAAAACAAATGTTAAACTGTGTACTTTTCATTAAATGAATTCCAACTCTATACTTTTCTGAAAGTTTGAATGTCAAATGGTATACTTTTCATTAAGTGAAATTCAAACGATCGACTTTACTTGAACTGAATTTCAAACTTTATACTTTTCTGAAAGTTTGAATGTCAAACGATATACTTTTCTAAAAGTATGCAAGCCAGAATATGTGCGTCAAATACTAAATGTCAAAATATATTATCTATTCAGATGAAGGTCAGATGATATAAAACTTATCACGCTTTGGTGTTCCTTTATACCCCCAATGGACGTACTGGTACGTTTCACAAAACACATCCTTTTACCCCCATGGACGTACTGGTACGTCCTTGCAAAAAAAAAGTGCTATTTATATCTTTATTTTTGCATATTTTTGATAACTTTATGAAAAACTTCAGGCATTTTCCAAAAGAATGAGATCAACCTGACCTCTCTATGACGAAAATTAAGGGTGTTAGAGCTACTTAAAAAATATATATTGCAAAATGTGCTTGAAAAAAAAAAAAAAAACGCCTGGGGGTTAATTAACCCAACAGCTGTTTCATCCAAAAACAAATGGTGTTCATCAGGGCGTCTTGAAGAAGAAATTTCACAAGAGAAAGATAATGATATCTAGTTTTAAACAAGGTAAAACAAATAGAGAAAAAACAAAGGTTAATTATCTTGCAATTACGTCAATTTATAAATGTCACACACAAAAAAAATATGTACTGGCATTTGGCACTTGGAATCAGGGTAAATGTCGTTTGATCATTTTAAAGTACTTTCCGGCATTTCTTAATGTCATGTTGTTAAACTGCATACTTATACTTCAATCAGGCATGACAAAATAGTTATAATTATTCGAATGAGATGTCTTCCAATTATAAGTTTGGGGTAATGATGAAAAGGTCGTGTCAAAGTCAATTTAAAATTCATTGACAACACAATACTTTCCTCTCCGATAAAGCAATTCTTGCTTGCTCAATTGGTTAGTTACTGCAATGTAACTGTTCACTGGCTACTAATCACCTGGTAAAGGTAAAAGAGACTAGCTATAGTAAGCAGTTCTTCTAAGAGAAATATAGACTCTTTAGCTATAGTAAGCAGTTCTTCTAAGAGAAAGATAGACTCTTTAGCTATAGTAAGCAGTTCTTCTAAGAGAAAGATAGACTCTTTAGCTATAGTAAGCAGTTCTTCTAAGAAAAAGATAGACTCTTTAGCTATAGTAAGCAGTTCTTCTAAGAGAAAGACAGACTCTTTAGCTATAGTAAGCAGTTCTTCTAAGAGAAAGACAGACTCTTTAGCTATAGTAAGCAGTTCTTCTAAGAGAAGGACAGACTCTTTAGCTATAGTAAGCAGTTCTTCTAAAAGAAGGACACTCCAAAATCAAACCACTGTTCTCTTCTTTTGGATAGTGCCATAAACCTCAGTACCATGGTCTTTCACAGTCTTGAGTTCTCTTGCTTGAGGATACATTGGTGCACACTATTCTATCTGATTTCTCTTCCTCTTATTTTGCTATAATTCTTATAGATTATATATGAAAGATTTATTTTAATGTTGTTACTCTTCTTGAAATATTTTATTTCAATTGTTAATTTCTTCTCTTGTAGCTTCCTTATTTCCTTTCCTCACTGGGATATTTTCCTTGTTGGAACCATTGGCCTTATAGCATTCTGTTTTTCCAACTAGGGTTGTAGCTTAGCAAATATTATTAATAATAATAATGATAATAATAATAATAATAATAATAATAATAATAATAATAAAAACCGAATACTTATTCTATTCAAGAACAAACAGTAATAAGATTTCCATCCAAAACCAAAATACTTCCCTTAACGATGGAATTCAATATTCTTCTATACAACAATAGAATACTCCCCTTTTTCATACAAGAATTCATTACTGTAACAGAATATTTCATATTCTAGGACACGTTCACCCTCTGGTCGTCAGAGGATTTCCCTCTAAAATATAAAATATAAAATATGAAATATAAAATAGAAATATTCTAAGATATAAATTCTTAAATATTTTTTCCTATTTAGGAAGACTAAACCTTTTTATAAAATATAAAATATGAAATATAAAATAGAAATATTCTAAGACATAAATTCTTAAATATTTTTTCCTATTTAGGAAGACTAAACATTTTCATAAAATATAAAATATGAAATATAAAATAGAAACATTATCAGATATAAATTCTTAAAGATTTTTTCCTATTTAGGGAGACTAAACCTTTTTATAAAATATGAAATAAAATAGAAATATTCTCAGATATAAATTCTTAAATATTTTTTCCTGTTTAGGGAGCCTAGACCTTTTTATAAAATATAAAATATGAAATGTAAAATAGAAAAATTCTAAGATATAAATTCTTAAATATTTTTTCCTATTTAGGGAGACTAAACCTTTTTTGGGCAAAACCAAGGCATCTGTGTCTTTTTAATTGAAACGAAAAATTTATATATAAAATAATAATTATAGATTGCCATGGTTTTTACCGTCTTGGGAGAGTTCTCTTGCTTGCTGGTTCACTCATGCATACTATTCTATCTGTTTCCTTTTTTCATTTCCTCACAGGGCTATTTTCCTTTTTGGAGCCCTTGGGCTTATAGCATCCTGCTTTTCAAATTAGAGTGTAGTTTAGCTATTAATAGTAGAAGTAATAATAATAATAATAATAATAATAATAAAAACAATAATAAATTCCCTGTTGGACTCCTTGGGCTAATAGCATCCAGCTTCTCCAAATAGGGTTGTAGCCTAACTAATAATAATAATAATAATAATAATAATAATAATATTAATAATAATAACAACAACAGACCTAAAAGTATGATTGACTAGTATACAACGCCAACAAGTTTTAGTTCCCTAAAAATCGCCTCTAACCTCAAGTTCCCAATACACTGCTGTGTCCCAAATCTTTGGAAAAAAAAAAAACTTTCAGTCCAATATTTCTTTAAACTTCCTGAGCAAAATCGCCCGAAGAGGAAGAACTTCTCCGTAAGTTCTGCGGCTACTCTAGATCTAGAAATTAGAATATTCAAATTCCAAGGACAAATAAAAACCAAAATGAAAATTGTTTATACAAAAAAAAAAAAAAAAAAAAAAAAAAAAAAAAAAAAAAAAAAAAACACTGGGCTGGAGCCCTATTGGAGCCCTCGGGCTTATAACATCCTGCTTCTCCAACTATACTCAATTTTTTTTAATGAGGCGCATTTGCACTTCACAGCGGTGCCATTTTATCTCGGAAAAGTTTCCTGCCATCTGATTGGTTAGAATTATCTTGTACAACCAATCAGCGATCAGGAAACTTTTCCGAGCTAAAAGGGCACCCCTGCGAGTCGGTGTACATCTACCTCATTAAAGAAAATTGACTATAGGGTTGTAGCTTAAAGGTTTAAAGGCCGCTCAAGAATGGCAGAGGTGAGGGACAGTGACATTGCCCTATCCAGCAGGACAATGCCTTAGAGACTGACCATATATCATATAATCACCGCTCAAGCCCCTCTCCACCCAAGCTAGGACCAAGGAGGTCCAGGAAATGAGTGCTTATAATTCAAAAGATAGGCCTATATGCTCCCCTAAACCCCCAATCCTTAGCTCACAAGGATGGTAAGGCTGCAGCGACCAAAGAAACTAACGAGTTTGAACGGGACTCGAACACCAGTCTGGCGTTCACCAGTTATGGACGTTACCACATCGGCCACCACAACCCTTAGCAAGTAATAATAATAATAATAATAATAATAATAATAATAATAATCATAATGATAATAATAAACCTTATTCTTGAAATGTCCAAATTCATCTTTTCTAACTTCATTTAAATACGAATAGTGAGATTTAATATTTGTTTTTTACATTAATAATTAAATCTAAATAATTCTTATCAAAATATTAGGTAAAACGTTTATATATATAAAATCAGTTGTTCTGGTTAGCTAGAAATATACCTATGATAATTTTGCATTCTTTATTATAATGTGATTAAAAATCAATTACAATAAATCATAAACGATTTAAATGATGATGGGACAAATTTGTACTTGTATCTTAGAGAGAAAGTGTCTGGGTATATATATATATATATATATATATATATATATATATATATATATATATATATATATATATATATGTATGTATGTATGTATATATATAATGTATATATATAATATATATATATATATATTTACATATAAATATAAATATATATACATATACATGTATATATATTTACATATAAATATATATACATATAAATATATATATATATATATATATATATATATATATATATATATATATATATATATAAATTTTTCCCGTCAAGCTGAGTGATATTGCCAAACATATGACTACTTGGTCTCTCCCGGTCCCTTGGGTGGTGGGGTGAGGAAGTAGACATACCCTGGTGAGAGGGGGTACGCCAAGAGGTACACTCTGAAACCACTACCTTCCGCTAATTGCCGAAACTGCCGTGTTGTAGTTAGGAAAGGGAGAGGGATAGGAAGGGTTGAATCTGTGTGCGCATGTGTGTGCATACGTATCTAAATATTTGGCCGTCATTTATGGCGGATCGCGTACACTAGTAGAAGAATAAAAGACCGGAGAGCCATTAATCAATTCTCATCAGTTTAAAAAAAAATCTGATTTGCTCACTCTCTCTCTCTCTCTCTCTCTCTCTCTCTCTCTCTCTCTCTCTCTCTCTCTCTCTCTCTCTCTCTCACTATTTAAAAATATAAATAAACCTAATTTCCTTGACCTTTACCTAGGCAATGAACATCGGTAACTCAACCCTTTTTAGCCCTATAAAATATTAATGTAAAAAGAAACCAGACGAAGCTCCCTTCCCCTCGAAATGAATGTGTGACAGACAGAGCGATTGAGACATTTACAAGAACCAGAAGCTGAATTAACAATAACCATCCTTAGATGTCAGCTACCTCTACCAAGGACGCCGTTCTCATTTCCTATATATTAATACGATAGCGTGTGTGCTATTTATTTTGTGTCACGCTTTAAAGAAAACGGAAATAATTTCATGGTATACTAATACAAATTCACATTAGATTTGATTACTCTAAGGAATTTGACAGAGACGAGACGAACTATTGAATCGTAAAAGATGGAATGGTTTCCCACATGCATTGACTCTGTTCCTACACTGGTGTGGGTCGTTGCAGTTTATTTTTTATATATACTTGTAAGCTTTGGTATTCTACTCCTACTTCTGTTTTTCATCGATTCTACTGTTCCTACCATCTTGGTTATTCTAGTCTGGTCTGGTCTATGGAAGGGTATTATGTTATCCATTAATTTGCTCTTTACATATACAAACTTTGCAACAATTATTATTATTATTATTATCATTATTATTATTATTATTATTACTAAATAAACTACAACCCAAGTTGGAAAAGCAAGACGCTATAAGCCCAAAGGCTCCAAAAGGGAAAATAGCCCAGTGAGGAATGGAAATAAGAAAACTGATAGAATCATGTTCCTTTGTGTACCCTCAAGCAATAGAACTCTAACCCACGCACAGTGGAAATGGTACAGAGGCTAAGGCAGTACACAAGACTAAGGAACAATAGCTTGATTTTGGACTACCCTTCTCTTAGAAGAGCTGATTACCAAAGCTAAAGTCTCTTCTACTCTTAACAAGAGGAAAGTAGCAACTGGACAATTACAGTGCAGTAACCCCTTGAGTAAAGAAGAACTGTTTGGTAATCTCAATCGTTGCCAGGTGTATGAGTGCAGAGGAGAATGTGGAAAGAATAAGCCAGACTATTCGGTGTATGTGTAGGCAAAGCAAAAGTGAGCCCTAACCAGAGAGGCATCCAATGTTGGACTGCCTGACCAGTCAAAGGACCCCACAACTCTCTAGCGGTAGTATCTCAAAGGGTGGCTGGTGCCATGGCCAACCTACTACCTACAAGAGGAAAGTAGCCACTGAACAAATACAGTGCAGTAGATAATACCAAGCTAATTTATTTGCAAGTTGTGAAACCATTTGGTAAAAACGTGAAGTTAACAGGAGAATATAGAGACAAGAAAAAGATATGGTTAATCATCATTCAAGGAGAAGAGGAGAGAAAAGTCCGGATTAATGAAAACAGAAACCTATCTACATACAAATATATCTGACCGTTCTTTATAGGGAATGATATTTACAATGATATACCGAGTACTGTAGAAATTGAATATCTATGGGCTATTAACTACAAACTACGAAGAGATACGCTGTGGTATTCTATGGACAAAGCCACATCTAATATGGAAAGGGTTAAATAAGTGATCATTGGAAGTCCATGACATTTAGCGAGTAATCATCATCATCATCATCATCATCATCTCCTCCTACGCCTAATGACGCAAAGGACCTCGGGTTAGATTTTGCCAGTCGTCTCAATCTTGAGCTTTTAAATCAATACTTCTCCATTTATCATCTACTTCACGCTTCAAAGTAATAATAATAATAATAATAATAATAATAATAATAATAATAATCTCTCCTATATAATTTAATAAATAGCAACGCGTCTGGCTCTCTCTCTCTCTCTCTCTCTCTCTCTCTCTCTCTCTCTCTCTCTCTCTCTCTCTCTCTCTATATATATATATATATATAGATATATATATATATATATATATATATATATATATATATATATATATATATATATATATATATATATATATAGATATATATATATTAATAATAATAATAATAATAATAACAATAATAATCTCTCCTATATAATTTAATAAATAGCAATGTGTCTGGCTATATATATATATATATATATATATATATATATATATATATATATATATATATATATATATATATATATATATATATATATATCTTTCCCGTCCCCGGTCTCTTCCCGTTTATATATCTTTCCTGTCCCCGGTCTGTTCGCGTCCTTCGGGTAGGAGGAAGAGAATGAATGAATGATTTAAAGTTTTCAGGCATCCTGACATCTAAGAGGAGGAAGAGAAAATAAGGATACCCTGGTACACGGGGGTACCCAGAAGGGTACACTCAAGGCCAATATATTGGCCTTGGGTACACTCAGAAACGACACTCTCAAACAAATTGCCAAACCAGCGGGTTATAGTTAGGCAAAGGGAGAGGGGGTGTGGAAGGGTTGAATGCGAGTGTGCAAATCTATCGAAATATTTAGCCGTCATTTTTGACGGGTCTCGTACACTAATAATAATAATACTACTACTAATAATAATAATAATAAGTCAACTCCCTTTGCAAATTCTCCCTTCAGTATTTGCATGTCTTAGGACGTCCCTGCTTTCCCTTCAATTTATCCGTTTCCTGTCAATTTCCCGTCGTCTATTTCAATTTGATCTCGTTTTATTCTCCGCTTTTAGTACTTGTTTCATTAACTTCCCTTTCTATATTAACATAGTTTTTCAAAATAAATTCCAGAGCATTTTATTCGAATTTCCCAGCATTCACTGTTTAAAAAATGGTAATTTTAATCGTAAATTCTCCGTAAAAAAATATACTGTCCTCAGCTGTTGTTTGGTTAAATACAGGCGACCACAGTTTTTTTTTCTTTCTTTTTTTAATAAATTCCAGAGCATTTTATTCGAATGTCAAAGCATTCACTGTTAAAAAAAATGTAATTTTAATCGGAAATTCTCCGTAAAAAAAAATAAACTGTTCTCAGCCGTATTTCAGTAAAATACAGGCGACAGCAGTTTTTTTTTTTTTTAATAAATTCAAAAGCAGTTTATTCGAATGTCAATGCATTCACTGTTAAAAAAAAGTTATTTCAATCGGCAATTCTCCGTAAAAATAAACTGTTCTCAGCCGTATTTCAGTAAAACACAGGCGACCGCAATTTTTATAATACTTTGTTATTATCTTTTACGAGCTGGTGACCGTAGTATCACTTCTTAACGTCAATAAACTCGCTTTTAAAACGGTAAATAGCTGGCAACTTTATTCCATGATCTTTCCCGTTTTTTACGTGATTTTCCAAGTGTTTATTATTTACACGAACGAGTATGCCCTATTTCTAAATCTTTTCAATAAGTTCCCAGCCTCCTAGCTAGTACAGTGGTAACTTGTATGCCTAGCATTTGCAAGGCAGCAGATCAATCCCGGCCAAGGATCGTGAGTTTAAACTGTTTACTGAGGAGGCTACTGCTGTGTAAGGGAACCACAGTGGGAGTTGGGCTTGCCCGGCTGACGTTCTGGTGAGCATCAACTCAGATGAAACTGGGACTGGGGTTGTTGTGGCCTGATTGGTAACGTCTCTGCCTGGTGTTTGCCAGTCGGGGGTTCGAGTCCCGCTCAGACTCTTTAGTGCCATTAGTGTCTGCAACCTTCCCATCCTTATGAGCTAAGGTTTGGAGGGTTTGGGGGAAGCCTATAGATCTATCTGCAGCCATGGCCTGGCCCTCCCTGGTCCTAGCTTGGGTGGAGAGGGGGCCTTGGGCGCTGATCAAATATGTTCAATCTCTAGGGCATTGTCCTGCTTACTAAGGCAATGTCACTGTCCGTTGCCTCTGCCATTCATGAGCGACCTACCCATTGCCTGGCCCTCCCTGGTCCTAGCTTGGGTGGAGAGGGGCTTGGGCGCTGAACATACAATATACGTTCAGTCTCTAGGGCATTGTCCTGCTTGCTAAGGCAATGTAACTGTCCCTAGCCTCTGCCATTCATGAGCGACCTACCCATTGCCTGGCCCTCCCTGGTCCTAGCTTGGGTGGAGAGGGGCTTGGGCGCTGAACATATAATATACGTTCAGTCTCTAGGGCATTGTCCTGCTTACTAAGGCAATGTAACTGTCCCTAGCCTCTGCCATTCATGAGCGACCTACCCATTGCCAATCCCTCCCTGGTCCTAGCATTGGTAGAGAGGGGGCTTGGGCGCTGATCATATATGTTCACTCTCTAAAGCATTTTCCTGCTTGCTAAGGCAATGCCACTGTCCCTTGCCTCTGCCATTCATGAGAGACCTTTAAACCTTTAAAACTTTAAGCTTATCATCCCCTTGTCACACACAAGTACTTTGAAGCGGACTGTATTTCTCCTCCAGGCCGATTCACAGTATTCATTGTATTTTCATCCAATGAAACTACATCACTTTGCACTTTGCAATTTATGTCAGCTGTAGGAACCCACGATTTCACCTGGGATTTGCTGGCAACATGCATGTTCTCATTTATTCAACATTCGCTCTTTATTTGTATATGGACGAACGTTGTTCATTCTGATATGGTTAGAAATGTTGATATTTTATCAACGTTTTGGAAGAAACATTTTACATTACATTTTTATTTTCATGAGATTATGATATCGTTAGAAATATTTTCGTTTTATCAGCGATTTGGAAGAAACATTTTACATTATATTTTTTTATAGAAATGTATTACTTTTATGAGATTATGATATGGTTAGAAACATTTTCGAAAGCCAACGCTTTTGTGAGAAACATCTAAATTATATATTTCTTTATCAAAATGTAATATTTCTATGAGATTATGATATCGTTAGAAATATTTTCGGTTTATCAGCGTATAAAAAAATGAACTAGAGGGACACTCAGTAGAGCGCAGACCTCCGCCGCGGCAGCTTATTTCTCAACCTTCACCTTATCATGTATTAATTGGCGTGAATTTTTATGCACTCAAATATGAACCAAGTTTGAAGTCTCTGTGAGAGCGATGACCAAACTTATGGCTGATTAAGTGAAATGGACATTTTGCTTGACCTTGACCTTTGACCTTTGACTTCTAAAATTGAATATTTTCCAGCTTTTTACATAACAGTTAATCCTAAGTTTCATTACTCTACGATTAAAAGTGTGGTTAGGAAGCTGTTCACGCACAAACACACAAACAAGGGAGAAAACATAACCTCCTTCCGGGAGGTACTGTGACCTTGACCTTTGACCTTGGACTTCCAAAATTGAATAATTTCCAGCTTTTTCCATAAAAGTTAATCCCTACAAGTTTCATTACTCTACGATTAAAAGTGTGGTCATCAGGAAGCTGTTCACAAACAAACAAAAACAAGGGCGAAAACATAACCTCTTTCCAACGAATTAACTTCTTTGCCAGAAATCTATTATTTCTACTAATATTAAAAAATCTAAAAGCTAATTTCTTTAAACTCAAAATGCTCAACAGAGGAATCGACTGATATAGCCGAATCGGGATAAACCGTAAAATATGCTAACAGTTATTCTCTACCTAAAACGAACACTACACAATTCTTGTTCCGATAAATTCCGATAACAACGCTCGAGAAATTGCTTTTCGTATCTGTGAGAGATTCGAGATCTCTGGATTCATTTTATCGGTATTAGTTTTCCAAGTGTAAGCCATCCGTCAAAACGACGGCCAAATATTTAGAGAGACATGCACAAACACACGCAGATTCAATAATAAGCAACTGGCAACTCTGGAGTCAAACAGAAAACGGGATTTGAAATAAAAATAAGCAACTGGCATCTTTGAAGTCAAACAGAAAACTGGATTTGAAATAGAAATAAGCAACTGGTAACTTTGGAGTCAAACAAAAAACTGGATTTGAAATAAAAATAAGCAACTGGCAACTCTGGAGTCAAACAGAAAACAGGATTTGAAATAAAAATAAGCAACTGGCAACTCTGGAGTCAAACAGAAAACGGGATTTGAAATAAAAATAAGCAAATGGCAACTCTGGAGTCAAACAGAAAACGGGATTTGAAATAAAATAAGCAACTGGCAACTCTGGAGTCAAACAGAAAACGGGATTTGAAAACCACACCCTCCCGCTTTCCTAACCACAACACGGCAAGTTGCCGTTTCTCACCAGGGTATGACTACTCCTTCTCCCCCCTACCAGAGGGACGGCGAGAGTCCAAGTAGATATACGTCTGGTATTGTCACCCCAAGTTTCTTCAGTAGAGGGAGGCCGACATTCCCTCAGGAAACTCTAACAGATCAGAAAACTGATGTGCTTATTTTGGAAGACTGCCTGACAACAACAACAACAACAGCAGCAGCAAAAAACATGTGGTAACGTCCCTGACTGGTGAACGGCAGACTAGGCTTCGAGTCCCGCTCAAACTCGTTAGTTTCTTTGGTCTTTACAATCTAACCATCCTTATGAGCTAGGGATAAGGGGGTTTGGGGGAGCCTATAGGTCTATCTGCTGAGTCCTCTGCAGCCATT